>NC_056727.1:453894568-454194568 GCF_019279795.1 Protopterus annectens | reverse complement strand
CTTCAAAAGACAAATTTCCAAGGACCCTACAGATAACCACAAAGCGTTCTTTAGCTATGTAAAGAACCTAAGTGGGAAATCTCAGATCTGCTCTGAGTTGGTGCAGACTGGCACAAAATACACTGAACCGACTGATATTGCCAACATTTTGGCAGACAGGTTCAGCGCAAACTTCATACCCCTCTCACTCCCTAAATGGCCCATAAACATACCAGAAGAATGCACGGCCCCAGCAATCACTGACACACAGGTTAAAACAGCCCCATCCAAAGCCAAAAACACAGCCTCAATGGGACCGGACAGTGTCCCAGGCTGTGTCTTACAAGAGTTCCAAATGAACTAACCCCTCACCTAAACACACTGTTCAAACCCAGCCTCTCTACAGGCTACATACCCACAGAGTGGCACACAGCAACAGTTATCTCACTTCACAAAGGTGGCGCTTCAATGGACCCCTGGAACTATTGCCCTATAAGCCTGACTAGCCTGGTCTGCAAGGCTATGAGTGCATCATCATGGAACTCATTAACAGAGACATTGGGAACCTCCAGACACTCTACCCAACCCGGGTCAGCTTGATTGAGTGGAGATCATGCCTACTGAGCCTGTTTGCCATCTTACAGTCACCTAGACATTAGATGAGGGGTGTGGTAGTTCACACATACTACCTGGACCTCGCCAAGGATTTTGAAACCATTCCCCACTCAGGTATTATTTATAAACTCACCAGCCAGTACATACACCCATACATCACAGGTTGGGTTGCAAACAGGCTTACACACAGAACCCACATGGTAAGCCTAGCAGCCTCCAGGTCCAACTCTTAACCAGTCACAAGTGGTGTCCCACAGGACTCAGTCCTGGGACCCCTACTGTTTGCCATATACTTCTCAGAGGTACAGGCAAACAGAGGTGGACTACAGCAGACCGTGTTTGGTGATTACTGCAAACTGGGAGCCATAATTGACAGTCCAGCTGTCACAGATGTCATCAAGGGGCCTCACATAGACCAACACAGGGTGTCAAAGTCATGGCCTCCAGCTAAAGGCCACAAACTGCATGGTCATTCTATTCTGGGAAAACTAAACACCCACATATTAACACATGAGTGGCAGCCACTTTAATACAGACAAGGTAATGGGTATGTGGGGACTACATTAGATAGTGATCTCTCCTTTGACAATCATATCTCCAAAGTAATTAGGATATCCTTCTATGTAGGCCATCTGATTACTTAAGGGTTCGCATCTAAGACATACTGAGGTTATTGTGCCTAGTTACTCATCACTCATCAATCCCATCATCGAGTATGATAACCCATTTGGGATGTACCTCAGAAGACACATCCAACAGCTGGAGGGTCCTCAAACATACCTCGCCAAGAGGATTACTGGCCTCAGACATGTGTCCTATGCTGCAAAACTGAATGAACTCTTGCATTACTCAGTGGCATCTCGTTTACTCAGAGATGATCTTTGCTGGCCAACAAAGCCATGTCCAAGTCAGGCTTAATGGATATGCTCCACCTATGGGAATCCATGTCACAGTGAGCCACACACTGTAATGAGCTACACCTTGCCACAACCATAACTGGAAGATGCTGGAGTGACAGATTCCTGTCACAGGTACTCCCCATGCTTTGGAACTACATCCCTGATTACAGTATATGGAACCCCTCACTAACACTCCAGGGAAACCTTGCAGAGTGGATGGGGAACAATGGATATACCCAAGGGATCCCACAATTGGCTCTGCTCCACAGAGGGACAGTTAGTTAATCAATGGGGTGGCGACAGCTGACACATTTTGGCTAGGCTTATGAATGGCCTCGGGCAGTTAGCCAAGTACCTACCTATTTAGCTATGAACCTATACATACAGTATCAGCACATGCTGAAAGCTTAATTTACTGTTCAGGTGTTGACTTACCTTGTGCCACTAGCAGTTGTGTGTGCAGTAGTTGAGGGCTGCCTATGTAGGATGCACACATTAGACCACCTATACATGACAATTTACAGGTGGTCTTGTGTGTGTGCCATCCATGTTTACTGTGTGTGTGTAGGTGGAGAAGGGTGTGAGTCCATAGGTGCCTGCACTGTCACTGAGTGTGCTATACATTCCCTCTTTGCCAAGGCATGGGCATACTGGGCATGCCTCCGTCTGTCTACTGGGGCTGGCTCAGGGTGTTTGTGGTCTGAGTCCCTCTGTGCCTGTGGGGCCCTTGGCAATGGTGGTGGGCTGTGAGGGCCTTCACCATTCTGTCCCTGCTGCAGTGTTTCTGCAGGATCATATTGTGTAGCATGGCACATACTATGAAGATGTGGGCACACATGCCTGGAGAGTACTGCAAGGCTCCACCAGATATGTCCAAGCAACGGAACCGTAATTTCAGCATCCCAAACACACGCTCTACAATGATTCTGGTTTGTGCATGTGCCTTATTATGGCGTTCTTGCATGGGTGTGTGTGCATTTCTGATGGGAGTCATCATCCACGGTTCCAGTGCATAGCCAGCATCCTCCACCAGGTGGCCATATGGGATGACCCCCCTGGCAAATACCTGATACAGCTGTGAGGCATGCCAGATGTGGGAGTCGTGATAGCTTTCAGGGCTGCCAACACACACATCCATGATAATGCCCTGGGCATTGCACATGACCTGGCAGTTGATGGAGGGGTATCCCTTGTGGTTTATGTATCATCTACTCTGCACACTGGGTGGTGACTTGATGTGTATGTGCGTGCAGTCTATTGCACCCAATACCTCCAGGTATTCTGCCACACGGTGGAAGAGACGCATATTGCTGGCCAACTCCTCCTGTGTTCGGGGGAAGTATATGTGCCCATTGACATGTGGTAACATGGCATCCAGGAACTGGTGGAGTACCCTGGATGCTAATGCCTGTGAGATACCCAGGATATCCCCAGTTGGCCTTTGAAAGGCACCTGTGGCTAGTATTCTCAGGCTTACACATACCTTCGTATCCACTGGGATGGGTTCCCCTCTGTTATTTCTGGCTCTGAGGCGTGGCCGACACAGCTCAACAAGTTGCTGTATGGTGTCCCTGTCCACCCTGTAATGCTCTACTATCTTCAGATCATTTAGCCCCTGGTAGGTTACCCTGGGTCTGAACACTCTTCTCTTCCTCTGGTGCCTGAGGTGGTTGTCAACATCATCCTCCACACCACCTTCAGTCTCCAACACATGCTGGTGAATCAAAGCTATGGCAGCCCCTAACATGTACATATTAAAGTTCCCCGTCTGTATACACCGATGGTGCAGAGTGCATGGGAATACACAAGTGTGTGTGAGGTGCTTTCACACTTTATACTATTGTGCAATGGATGCTGCTGATGTCATTGGGTGTGTATGTGCAATTCCAGCTGCAGGATATCTTAATTATGGGTTTTACAGTGAGTACTGCAATTGTGGAGCCTTTGGTGTTGAATTATGCTTGCCTGCCATGATTTATCTGTTGCCCTTTAATTCACTTTTCAACCTGAATCCCTCCCATTGTCAGGCATGCATCCAGCTGCCGTCTTTATTGTTTTGTACTTTCCCTACCTAGGAATGTGTTGTAAAATGTGTTATGTAGCTGATCTACTGCAATTTTGCTTTGTTCTGCTGTGACAGTACTGTTTTCTTTGCAGTACATCACCTCCCCTTTCCTGTTCTGCAGGTAGCTGCTAGCAGCCTTGTTAGCTGTTGTCAATGGCCCACTGTGGGTTCTTAGGTGTTAATTACTCATTTGTACTCCAATTTCCATGCTGCAGCATTTCCTTATCTTTTTCCTGTATCCTTCCTGTTTCCGCTCTGGTGCACGCCGCGCACAGCCATTTACCGGGTTTACAGCACGTTTTCATCCACGTTTACATGCACATTCGGTTACCTTGTGTGCTCTCAGCTAAGCAAAGCTATGGCTACTTCAACACACCTCAATCCTGCAGCTTTGCTTAGCAACAGGCAAACCGGATTAGCAATGCTCCAATGTGCTTACAGCAAAGGTGGCACACCCCTCTCTTGATGTCATCTTTATCGCCAGGGCACACCTCGGTGTTGTAACGCTACGCTGTGAGGTACATCCTTACACCGGCGGGGAATTTGTGATTCACTATTACTCCTCTCATTTGCATGGCACTGCCTACTAATTGCTAGTTACCACCCAGAACAGTGTCACAGCCCCTTAGCAACCCTTGCGCCATGGTGTGGTGTAGCATGTGTGCAATTGACTATTATGGGGAAATCATGAAAAGTGTTCCATTGCAGTTTTATTCCATATAATTCTATTTTCATTGTGATCCCCTTTGCGCACCGATGCCCTGCGCTTTAACTTTGCGTTAGTGTGGGCATAATATTAAATGTTCTTTTTCATATTTTGTGCATGTTTTTTATGCCAATGGCTATATATTTAGCCATTGGCATATATTAACAGTATAATACATGTGTTTGGTCTGCTGTCATGGCTCCGATTTTATGTTTGCAAAAATGTAAACCGTTTTTTTTCGGTTTACATTTCTGCATGCTTACACTATGCCTGCACCACTTCCTGAATCGCTATATACCTTCATTTGCATGTTACACTGCTGCACATGGGGTGATTAGCATACAGGCGCCAGGAGCTGTGCAGGCGTAGCGTACGCAGGTAGTACACGTGGAAACAGCTCGTACCTGAATCACTCTGCAGCCATATTCGGTGTTAGATCGCTGATGCTACGCCTGCACCTGGCGCAAGCTTCATGAATCCCGGGGATAGATCATAAATACAAAAAAGGTGGAAAAACATAATACCTTTAGAAATTTAATAACAGGCATTTTATTTGGTTTGATGGGCATTCTTTAGTAGTTGGATAAGGTAGGGTTAATTTCATTTGTTGCAGATGGACCTGACAGCTAGGCGTGTTACTTGTAATGTCTAAACTCTGGCTTTACAATTTAGGAATGTGAGCCTGTTCAGAGGTCAAAAGATTTGTAATTTTGGAAGTGGAATGTGAACACTGCTGTTCAAGCAGGTGTAAAGTTCACAGGTGTTGAGAGCCACACTCACTGGCTCAGTGTTTGTCCTGAAACAGTATCCTAAATGTACTATGCTTTACTTCTGCCACATGCCTTCATTTTTCCTTTTTCTATTATCTCTAAAACTCCCTGACCTCTGCTTTGAAATGCGGAGCTATATTCAGTCCATGCAGCTAGTGTACTTATGTCATTGGAACATTTGAATGGCAGCTGTTCTCCTACACATTTTCACATTGTGCTTCTGAATCATTATCATTTTCAGCAGAAACACAGTCAGTGTGAACATTCTTCTGCTAATGTATCATGCACTTAATTCTTTTTGAATATACTTATTCTATTAGAATCATGTTTTATTGTCCCTTGCTGCCTCTGAGACTTAGTTTGCAATCCTTTACTTTTCAGTCATATTCTGTCTGAAAGGCCAGCTTTTCTTTCAGATGTGAATGCATACCATTTCCATGTGTATCTCAGTCCCAACACACTTCTGGGTGAGGCTGAATATAGGCCAAGTTGTTTAATCCTAAAAAAATGCGTTGTTGCTGTGTTCTTAAAGGACCTGTGACAGCTGGCTTAACCCTTGCACAGCACACCACTGGGTTATACGGTAAGCGCTGATGCAGTCTGCTCTTGGGCTGGTAAGGACCTTTGTTTGTAGGCAGAAAGCACCAGAAACATTATCCTCATGTGTGAGCCTCTCCACACTAGGATTTTTTTTAAACTGATTCTGGAGTTTTGTCCTGCAATACCATCTTCTCTGTAGCAGTCATGTTTCCTACAGCACATATGAGCAGCTTTTCGGGAAGATTTAGGAATGATTTTTTGTCTCATTAAAGTTCTTAAAAGAATCTAAAGTGAAATTGGATGCATCGCCACATGAACAGAACATAAAGCTTTAAACAAATGTTTTTTTCCCAAAGCAGTACTGAGACACAGCTCAGACAGTTGTATGCTATCTAGATGATACATCAGCTGCAAGAAAGGGTGCATTTTTAGCATTCTGTGTTGAAACAGGCATATGTGTGTGCATGAGAGTGTGCCTGTGACAAAGAGACAGCAGTATGCAATTTAATCAAAACAACATGTTGCGTATACTTCAGTATGAATACCGTTCTAAACAATGTTGTTTTCTGAAATATTTTTAAGTATATTGCATCATCGGTGCACACAAGGCATAAATCTGACCTTTCTTTTAAAGTTGGTTGCTATGAACTTGGTTGAAAACAGTTCCCTTGGCTCTGAAATTGAAAACATATTTCTTTAGTAACATTTTTATATCATTAAAAATGAACTGTTAGGCAAAACCTGTTATTTTCTAATGTGAAAAACAAGCATTTTTTAGCATAAACAGTAGGTACTTGCAATCAAAGAAAAAGTTCCTGACCCCCTCAAAAAACATCTCTTTAGAATTTCAGTGAGGAAATTCTTTCATTTTTGTTTAGCAGATTGTCTGCCAGTTGCAAATGGCACAGTCTGCCACAGATATGAGCTTTACTGTCAGTAAGTACCTGTCTAGGGCACACAAAGAATATTGTGAAGCAGTCATGGTTTGGGTGGGATGGGTGCTTTTGGCACCTGCTGGTGTCAGATCATCACCACTAGCTTAATACAGTATTTAAATTGATTTTAACTGTGTTGCAGGAATATTAACTGAACTGGAAGTTAGTCAGTGTTTGCTGAATTTTGTTATTTGCTAGTAATTACAGGTGTGGGGGTAGCCACATTCTTTGATTTCCTGTCCTTGCCTATTTAAGTGGTACAGTGTGAAATATTTTCTGCTTAAAAACCTCAGCTTTGGCCAGCTAAGAACTTGCTGTATTCAACTGGACGTATAAGAGAATTTAAGTACCTTTATCTGCACTTTTTTTTTTCAAAAATACAGTATTTAAATTGATGTTAACTGTGTTGCAGGAATATTAACTAAACTGGAAGTTTTGACTCTGCTCTTCAGTTAGTCTCACCCACCCTCCCTGTTTTTGTTTTGGTGTTAATCTTAGTGGCCTTGAAACTGCCCGCCCCTCTTGTAAATTTGTGTTTAGATACTCCTTCTGGGCCCATCTCATTTGCTCACTCAACTGAGTGCAGTGAAATCATATTCTGATTTCAGGCACTCCTACTGTGTACAAAGAGAGCATCTGGGAAACAGCAAAAAAAAAATTAAGCTTGTTTCCTGCCTTTCCTGTTAAGTGGTATAGACTGTTTGTAGGCTTCTGAGCCCCCAAGCCCTTCTGTGTTGGAGGGAAGCCTTCTAGCTTAAGTTTTTTTTTCTTATAACTAGCCAGTTTTCTAGTTTCAGCACTCATATCTGTTTCTTTGATCTCAGCACTTGTTCAGAAAAAAAAAATTCATCTGCTTTTACTGTACTTGTGTTTCTACCTACTTTATTTTACTTTTGCATCATCTTAAAAGTACTCAAGTTGTATTTATTACTGCTTGGTGTAACTCATTCTAAGACTTTTGGTTTAAACACTTAGGCTTCGGACCAGTTGTTTTGCACTGAGAGGGTTTGTGGTCTGCACTGTATTGGCAGAACAGGTAGCTTACATCCTTCTAGGTTCAGAACTGCTGAATGAGGGCTCAGTGTCTGTTATTCTAAAAGTGTATTAATTCTGGTTTAAGCACTTGGGCTTTCAGGCCAGTTATTTTACATTAAGAGGGTTCATGGTCTGCACTCTTGTGGGAGGAGAGGCTGGACTCTGCCCTTCTGAGCTGGGAATTTCTGGTTAAAGGCTTATAGTGCATGCATATCTGAACTGCTTCTTACTGAAGTTGGTGTGCCTTGTTTGCTGTGGCATAGACTGGATTCGGGCCTGCTGGATCTAGCTTTGTTTGTGTAACTTGAGCACTAATCCAGGCATTCTCTAAAGTATTCAATTGTATTTATTACTGCTTGGTAGTAACTTGATTAAAGTGTAGCTATCATTCTAAGTCTTTTGGATTAAGCACTTGGGCTTCAGACCAGTTGTTTTACATTAGGAAGGTTTGTGGCATGCACTGTGGTGGCAGGACAGGTAGCTTTCATCTTTCTAAGTTGGGAACTGCTGATTGAGAGCCCAGTGTCTGTAATTCTTTAAGTGTATTAGTTCTGGTTTAAGCACTTGGGCTTCAGGCCAGTTATTTTACATTAAGTAGGTTCATGGTCTGCACTCCTGTGGGAGAAGAGGCTGGCCTCTGCCCTTCTGAGCTGGGAATTTCTGGTTAAAGGTTTATAGTGCCTGAATATTTGAACTGTATCTTACTGAAATTGGTACACCTTGTTTGCTGTAGCATAGACTAGATCCAGGCCTGCTGAATCTAGCTTTGTTTATATGCTTGTTGTTTGTTTGCTTGTTATTTCGCTGGAGCGCTAATTCCACCTAATATGCGGCTTCTCAGCGCTTCTGTGGATCACTAGTGATATCTGCATTGCTTACTGTACTTATTTCCTTGTTTCACTTGAAAGAAAGTTACTGTTTGTCGTTTTTGCATTTAAGTTACCTGTAACACATTGCACTTAAGTTACCTGGCACTTGCTCACTAAAGCAATTATATAAGTCAGCACTAAAAATTAAAAGCACTACACCCTCACTCCCCACTGGCCCTTGTTTTCAATTATTAAGGAATTCCCAATATTATTCTAGCATGTCCAAAGGTCAGTTGTCAATCTCCTCTCTGGTCCAGCTGGTGAATCTGGGAATCTTGAGGCAATGTTACAACTGCCTCATGTACACAGACAACCCTCTCCTCCTCCCAACAAATTCCAACACATGTGAGAGATGCAACCATATAGCCAAACTGGAAGCTAAGCTCTCTCAACTCATTACTGGCATAACCAGTCAGGAGGAGAAGGAAACCACACTCACTACAATTCCAGTCTCACATAGACCTACCACAACAGCAAACCAAACACATAATCACACAAAAACATACTTGGAGGCTCTAAATCAAGATCTGCCTAAGCAGCAGAGACCTCCAAAGCAGACACCTAAGCAACCGCTACCCCAAAACAAAACACGTGCAACACATATCTCACAAAGCCAGTGTGCCGAACAGTCACAGCCCTTAAGACTAAACAACACACCTGATACACTTGTAATAGGTGACTCTATCATCAGGCACACTGACGTCCCGCTCACCAGGCTGAACAAGGAGAGGGTCACGGTGAGCAGCCTGTTGGGCGCTAGGATCCGCCACATAACACAAGCACTCAGGTCACTCCGAGGCAAGTACAAATATGACTCAGTCATTGTTCATGCTGGTGTGAATGACCTGAGACATACCTCCCTGGACTACATGAAAATAGACATAAAGGAGCTCTCTGAGCATGTAGCCCAGGCCGGTACGACCCTGACCTTGAGTAGCATCTTACCCTCACCAAGAATGATGCCACAATATGAAGACAAGATGATCAATTTCAACAATTGGCTTAAGTACTGGTGTCATTCAAAGGGGATCCAATGCCTGTCAGCTTGGGATGATATGCTCAACAAGCCACAATGCCTCGCTAGGGACGGCTTGCACCTGTCACCCCTGGGCTTTCGGATATTGGCAAAGGCTCTTGCTACCCCCATAGTGCCTTTTTTAGGCAAGGCTCAAAAGACAAACCCACCTCCATAGGTATCACAAGGGATAAAAAACTAAGAGTAATGCTACTCAATGCCAGAAGTCTAAACCTCAAGATGCACGCACTCGAAACTCTCCTTAACATGGAGAACATTGATATCTGTGCAGTAACAGAAACCTGGTTCAGGGCTCCTGAGAGCACCCCAACACTACCAGGTTATACCTCATACCATGCTTTTTGGCCCCAAAACTTGGACCGAACCACAAAAGGAGGGGGAGTATCGATATTCATCAAAGATTCCCACACCTCCAGGTTGGTGACAAAGCACGAAGCATCAGAGACTATCCATGTGCAACTAACAGTGGGTAAAACTGCCTTCCAGTTTATAGTCTGCTACAGACCACCCTCCCAAACCCAGGAACCCCACTCGGCCTTCCTGAGAACACTGAAAAATATGAAGGTCTCTCCAAACACCATTATATTGGGCGACTTCAACTACCCAAACATAGACTGGGAGCATTACTCTAGCTCCAACACCCTAGCCCAAAGGTTCCTAAAATTTATAAACTCAAATGCTATGGAACAACTTGTTACCACTCCCACAAGAGGGGAAAACATACTGGACCTGATCATCACCAACATGGGGACTCTATGCTCCAGACCAGAAGTGTATCCCTCACTGGTAAGATCAGACCATAAACTAATCTCACTGGATATTCACATCCCGACCCCACCCCTGCCCAGAAAACCACAGTGAAAAACTTCTCTAATGCAAATTTCACACTCCTCAAAACCGAGGTGGAATCCTTCAAAGCCCCCGGGCCTGTGGAAAATATGGCCCAGACTGCAGAATCCTTTATAAATGCATTCTATGAACACCTTCAGGAATGCATGGATCATGCGATCCCAAATAAAACCAAGACCCAATCCTCCAAAGGCAGACGTCCTGTCTGGTGGACCCCAGCCATAAAAAAACTATACAACAGAAGGAGGAAGCTACTAAATGATAGAGCAAAATCCCAAAAAGGGAAGGCATCACTGATCAGTATTAGCAAAAAACTACGGGCACTCATAAAATTGTCTAAGGCCAGCTTCAAGAGAAAAATTGCACAGGACACTAAGGATAATCACAAGGCTTTCTTTGGTTATGTTAGGAACCTGGGTGGTAATTCCCAGATATGCTCAGAATTAGTCCAAAATGACAAAAAATACACTGAACCCACAGACATTGCCAACATCCTAGCTGACAGGTTCAGCGCAAACTTCTCCCCCCCCTCCCCACCAAAAAGGCAAATATCTATCCCAGCAGAGTGCTGCCCCCTGACATCTCAGATGCTCAGGTAAGAGACGCCCTCTCCAAAGCAAAAAACACAGCATCAATGGAACCAGATGGTGTCCTGGGCTGCGTCCTACATGAATTCCAAGAAGAGCTAAACCCAAACATAAAACTACTGTTCAATCTCAGCCTTACTACAGGATATGTGCCCAAAGAGTGGCGTACAGCAACAGTGGTCCCTCTCCATAAAGGTGGTGCCTCAACGGATCCTGGAAACTATCGCCCCATAAGCCTGACTAGCTTGGTCTGCAAAGCTATGGAAAGGATCATCATGGACCTCATAAATAAAGATATTGGGGACCTACAGACACTGGATCCTAGCCAGTTCGGCTTTGTTAAGGGCAGATCCTGCCTCTTAAACCTGGCTGATTTCTTTGAAACAGTCACCAAGGCCATTGTGAGGGAAGGTGGTCCACACAGCCTACCTGGACCTCATAAAGCCTTCGATACAATACCCCACTAGGGCATTATAGATAAGCTCACCAGCTTAAATATAAACCCCTATGTCACTAGATGGATTGCAAACTGGCTGAAGGACAGAACCCACATGGTTAGAATTGCTGGAGCCATGTCAGACTCCAAACCAGTTACAAGTGGTGTCCCACAAGGCTCAGTCCTGGGACCTCTCTTGTTCGGTATATATTTCTCGGAGGTACAGGCCAACATGGAAGGACTGTGGCTGACCAAGTTCGCAGATGACTGCAAACTGGGCACCATAATTGACTCTCCAGCCGACACAAGCATCCTCCAAAAGGGCCTCATAGAAACAGACAACTGGTGCCAGAGCCATGGCCTCAAGCTAAATGCCAAAAAGTGTATAGTCATCCCCTTTGGCAAAAACAAAGTGCCCACAAATTACCACATAGGTGGTAATCCATTAAGTACAGAAGAAAAACGGCAGCCAAAAAACAACCCGCTAACTGCCTCACTCACAGTAAAAATCAGCTGGACAAGACGAGCAGTGGTAAAATCCAAAAAAGCTTTAATAAACAAGCCAAATGTTAAGCGCTTTCACTCGCAAAAAGCGAGCTTCATCAGAACAAATATACACTGAATACCAGTTGGTTAAATAGTAAAAAAGGTGCCAAAATAGGCGCAATCAATTAAATAAATAGAATGTGTGTTGAAATGCAAATACACATTGTTGCTAAAATACTTACTAAAAATAAATAAATAAATAAAATGCCACAGTATAATTTGCGAAGCTGACTAATCCAATTTTACGTTGAAGGAAGCATATGAACATAAGTGATGCATAATATTAATACATTGTTCATTCTAACATTAATAAAGGCTTGATGGACATACAATCATTGATCCCTGGCAGTGTGGTGGCATCAGTGTAAATTTGCCACCATAACTCTCTATATGCAAGATAATTTTTGAGATTACCACCCCTAGGTTTGCTTCTAACTGTTTCTAAAATACCAAATTTAAAAGAGTGTTCAGTCCCAGAATCTAATATGTGCCTATATAAGGCATTTTTAGTGTCCATCTTCCTGATGGAATACAAATGTGAATAAATTCTCTGCCTAAGTTGCCTCTCAGTTTTGCCAATATAAAAATACTGGCAAAACATGCAGATAGCAATGTAAACCAGCATAGTGGATCTACAATTGCCCTTGGATAGATAAAGTTTCGTACTACTCAGGTTTAACTAATACCACACGACATGTTATGGAATTCACCAATGTTTTCAACAAGGCTCTCATTGTTGAATATAGTCCATACAGTCAGGAGCTTAAAAATATAGTACGCAAAAACTGGCACATTTTAACATCAACACAGGACATTGTTAACATAGTGGGATATGAACCCAGGTTTGTAGTTAAAATGGGTAAAAATTTAAAATTCATTTTGGAAAGTGAAATACCATCTAAGTCCCAGGTTATGTCTAACACCACAAAATGTGGTACTTGTAATCAGTGTAGACATATTTTAGAGTCTAACAGCATCTGTCTAAACAACATATGTAGTACGAAACTTTAGAATGTTAGAATGAACAATGTATTAATATTATGCATCACTTATGTTCATATGCTTCCTTCAACGTAAAATTGGATTAGTCAGCTTCGCAAATTATACTGTGGCATTTTATTTATTTATTTATTTTTAGTAAGTATTTTAGCAACAATGTGTATTTGCATTTCAACACACATTCTATTTATTTAATTGATTGCGCCTATTTTGGCGCCTTTTTTACTATTTAACCAACTGGTATTCAGTGTATATTTGTTCTGATGAAGCTCGCTTTTTGCGAGTGAAAGCGCTTAACATTTGGCTTGTTTATTAAAGCTTTTTTGGATTTTACCACTGCTCATCTTGTCCAGCTGATTTTTACTGTGAGTGAGGCAGTTAGCGGGTTGTTTTTTGGCTGCCGTTTTTGTTTGGAGTTTGTTCAGCATAACCTGTCTTTTTTCTGGATTAAGTACAGAAGAAGTAATTAGGGACCTGGGGACCCAAGTTGATAGCAATCTCTCATTTGACAACCATGTGGCCAAAGTGGTTAGAAAAACATTTTATATAGCCCACCTAATCATGAAGGGATTCACATCTAGATCAGGGGAGGTCATTGTGCCTCTTTACTCATCCCTCATCAGGCCCATAATTGAGTACAATGCCCCTTTTGGGATATACCTCACCAGACACCTGCAGCAACTGGAAAGACCCCAAAAGTACCTCACCAAGAGGATCAAAGGGTTCAAACAGATGCCATATGCTGCCCGGTTAAAGAAACTCCAGCTCTACTCAGTGGCATACCGCCTGTTCAGAGGCGATCTGTGCCTGACATATAAAGCCGTGTCCAACCCAGAATTAATGGACATGCTGCACCTCAGAAAATTCAGATCCCATCGAGCTACACGCTGGAGGGACAGATTCATAACCCAGAGGCTCCCTTCACTCTGGAATAAAATCCCAGTCCAGGTTAGGCAGAGTCCCTCATTGACTGCCTTCAAGAGGAATCTTGATGAGTGGATGGGAGATGGTAGGTTTACCCCGGGTATCACTTCTGTGTCACTGTTAGACAGAGGCACAGTATACTAACCTCGAAAAAGGGCATAGCAAAATAAATTTAAAATGGGTGGCGAAAGCCAAATACATTCTGGCTAGGCTTATAAATGCCCTAGGGTAGATAGACTAGTATGAACCTATGAACCTACGAACCTATGAACTGCAATGTTGATAACAGAAGCCAGTTATGGTTTATTGTAACACTTGTGTTACTTGTTCTATTAATTAGTATTGTTGTATTTATGTGTAACTGGTATGTTTAGATTATGCTTTAAAAACACACAAGGCTGGCGGGCAAGGGAAGAGCTGATTTTCTTCATTGCTAGGGTGCATTTTATGATAAACTAATGACTGCTGGGAACTGGCCATGAAGGTCAATCCTAAGTACATCAGAATGTAACTTCACTCT
Organism: Protopterus annectens; assembly: GCF_019279795.1. NCBI lineage: Eukaryota > Metazoa > Chordata > Ceratodontiformes > Protopteridae > Protopterus > Protopterus annectens. The sequence goes on along the minus strand of NC_056727.1, from coordinate 454,180,258 downwards.
AGCCATGTTTATTTGCTATAGTATCATAGTTAGAGTGACCTCCCTTTTCATATACAATTTGTAAATACAGTAGAAAGGTACTGGTACAGGCATTAACATACCTCTCAACTGTACAGATTTTTGCAGAATGTCCAGATTTTTGCCTCATATTTTTGGTCTATTTCTCAAAAAAATTGTGGTTTTCTGGCAAGTTGTTAGTAAGTCATTGAGGGTTGAAGTCGGAAAATAATGACAGACATTTGAGTTTCAGAGTTCATGCTCTTCAGAAAATTCATGCTAATGCAAAACCTGTTATTCTATCAACTTTCTAAGCTTGTAAGAGGAATATTTAAAAAGTGTCCTTATTTTTGGGCCTTTGTCCCCCCCATCATTTATGACTTTGTCCAAATTTTTTGTTCTAAGGTTGAGAGGTGTGAGTCAGGCAATGTTGCATACATGACTGCAGAATGAAAGGACTTACTACTTTAAGTAAGGCAGGAATTTCATACCTGCAATATAGAGAAAATAAAAAGTTAGATTTACATGTAATTTTATTCAGGGAGTATCCAAAACTGGCAGTTTTTTTTTTGGGGGGGGGGGGGCATTGCAGTACTATTCAATTATTTGGGACCATTTGACAGATGCTCACAGAAAAGGCATCTTACAGCACTATATTGTTCTTTTTTATCATATAGCTATACGCGAATGTCAGAAACCCCAAAAATAGCTGTTTATTTTTCCCTGCACCTGTTATAAACATGTGAAACTTTCACTTCACTTCTAATCCCTCTGTTTTGGTAGCATGGATTGGTGTTAAACTGCAGAGGTGATTCTCTGTATTTCATGAACCTGTGTAACAAATATAATCATTAATTTTAACTAAAATTTTCTATAAACAACTTATAGTTTCCACCTTATAAACATTGCTGGTGATTTATATAAATACCTTGTATCTTTACTTCTGTTCATTTAAACTTCAGTCCTTGTCATGTTACCCCAACACAAGGGACCATATAGAACTATTTCTCTTTTAACCAGCCATGACAATAGCCTCCCAAATGCCCCAACTGTCTGCAATACACCATCCAGATTGAAAGCCTATTCTATAATGATGTTTTCTTTTAAAAATGACTCTTTTGGTATAACTTTAGCCTTTTTATCAAGCTGTCTTCCACCATCCTTTATCTTAGTTAGTTCCTGTTCACCACCATCTGTGTAGACATTGTGTTGCTCCTGTATTTTGACTGTAGCACAAACTATTTGTAGTCTGTGCCGCTTTTTATAATTTATTCTCTGTAATCATTTTGAGGGAAAATAACATTGTTATACATGCTCTGACTCACTGTGATCCTTCTTTCATTTCTTCTTATAATCAGTATTAACTTTATTGCTGCAATATGACATGACAGTTTAGTAAAGTGTCTGACCCTAATACTGAAGGAGCTCTGACACAAGGCCCTACTCCCAAAAATTTTCTCTGAGAATTTTGTCGCTGTACAATGTAAGCAAATTTAACTTGAAGAACCTTGTTGTGTATTAACTTCAACTAGTCAGATACATTCCTGCCCTGTGCTGGAAAGTAGCTTCAACATTTCCCCCTCCAAAAGAGTAATCCTTGCACTGTAATGACCACTTACTAAGTTGGCCACGGTCCTTTCTCTTGACCAATAGATTAGACTGTATTGCCAGTTACTTAGTCTCCCCAGCTACTAGGTTACTACAGTCAGGAAATGAAACAAAACCTATTCTGCTTTGTGCCAGTTTGTTAATTGCTTTGTACTGGCTATAAACTGATTACTCTCTGTTATAATTTGACCTGAGGGTGGAAGTGAATTTAAGCTGATGAGCTGAATCCTTATTCACTTAGAATTCTTCCAATAGTAGATTTACCTTCTAAAGATGCAGGGTGGGATTCATGAAAAATTCCTTTTCTGTGATGTAGGACTAAGTGAACCAAATATGTTCTGTCTTATAGAACCTGCAGCAGCCCCTATATGGTGTAGCTACAACCTGTCCCCCGCCCAATGGACTACTGTGACACAGCATGATAACCAGGAAACCACAAAAGAACTGCAGTAGAAGAATCCTGTCTTACACTAAGTATAAATGTGGTGTCTACACATGAATTTTAACAATATATTATTATTATGGACCTGATTTATATACTGCATCAGACCCTGATTAGGATGAAATGGGTACTGGAAAACATGAAGGAATGAAGGAATGTTATTTTTGGTCAAATTTTCTATCCCACTGTCAGCTGACCATCAGCACCTTCTTGATCAATAGGCCCATTTGTTCCCCCAAGAGTCAGCTAAGAGGGCAATCATTTAGTCAGCCATCTGTTTCTCCTTTTCTTCAGCCTCCAAATGCTGCAGTCTGCTGATTCTAGTTCTAACCATTCAGCTTCCAGTGCAAGTCACTTTAACTCCAGAAGGATTTTTAAGTCCTCTCTGAAAAGGTTAAACTGTCCATTTTCTGAGAGTTGTACATCCCCAAGGCCAGCCTGGATGTCCTCCTGGTTGCTGGTCTGTGATGCAGCTGTGCCCAAGGCTGCAATCATTTCTGTTTTAGTCAGGTTGGCATGCACCAGTCGTTTGGCCTGGCACATTTCAGCCAACTGGCTCCTTGTCATCTTGCCATACTCCTCTGCTGACATCCTTGCCTGCTCTCCCTGACTAACTAAGCTAACAAAAACATAAAACTACTGTGATATGAAACTCGGAATGTTCACTGTGTGGCTGATTGAAAATACAAGCACCTTCTTTAGTGACCACTGTTCAGGCTAAAGGAATTCAATATCCACACCACTGAATCTCAATATGTGGATATCCCACCACTACCAACCAATAAATGTGATGACTCACCACTGGATCAGTAATCAAGGACCCTCAATCCTCACCACTAGAAACAGTGGGGGATATACATTGGGAGAATGACAGGTGCACACACACCCTTTCCAGATGAAGCTCTCTGGATCAAGTGAATTTCCCTTAAGAGCACACAGAAGCCACAGACAGTCTGGGGCTGGTTTCCCCTCTTTCTCCAGATCCCCAGTAAGACTGCCCAATGACACAGCTATAAAGTTGAGATCTCAGCTGAGTGGCCAGGCCAAGACCTCCAGCACCCTCTCTGTCCAACTAGTGCTTCATGTCCCTGCCCAAGTAGCTGACAAACACACACTTTGAGGTTTGATTTATACACACACACATACACACACACACACTCGCACACACCTGGGAAAAGCTGATACAGGTTTACTAGCTATGCCCCCTTTTTCCCAGACAATCACTGCCACTAGCCAGCTCCTTATCAGCTACTTTAAGGGTGTCCAATCTTACTGTGTAATGTTACTATCAATAGTAATGGTAATTTGGCCAAGAGCAAGGCTATTAGTAGTGGCCAACACAGTGTCACCAAATAAATATGCAAGTACTCTCAGAACTTAAATATCTTTACAAAGATCAACCACAATGAAAGGTTTAAATATATTTCATAAGAAATAATAAAAGAGCAAGACCAATAATAAATAATAAAAGAGCACAACCATACTATATATATATATATGTGTGTGTGTGTGTGTGTGTGTGTGTGTGTGTGTGTGTGTGTGTGTGTGTGTGAGTGTGTGTGTGTGTGTGTGTGTGTGTGTGTGTGTGTGTGTGTGTGTGTGTGTGTGTGTGTGTGTGTGTGTGTGTGTGTAGATATACACAGCTATACAACTATGATAGGAAACAGCACACAAGAATGACATATGTTCACAGGCTATGCCAATGGAAGCGAAGGGCCCAGGCAAGAAACATGTAACACGTAGCATGACCCCCCCCCCCCAACCGGACAGAGGAAGTATACACACAAACCTACAAACAATGTAAATAGTCCACTGCTCCCCAGACCACAGGCAGGATAGAACCGGGGGGTACAGAGTGCACCTGTGAAATCTAATCTTGGAACACATACAGGAGCATCCCCAAAATTTGACATATAAGCAAAGGAAGGTGACACTACGACCATTCTGGCTGGGGTTGGTACATACCGGGAATACAAGGATGGGAAAGCCTGATGACCCATGGGTCGAGACAATGTACGACATGAGTCCCATGAAGTGGAGAGTGGGCAGTGTGTAATGGTGTGTTCAGACCCGACCTGCACCCAGAGGAAGGATGGATGCTGTAGAGGAGGTGCGGGTGGGGGAACTATGGGTAGCTAGTTATGGGTCTAGATGTGCAGGTGTTGGCTGATGTGGGTCTATACGGACAGCCCCAGGGATGTGAGCAAAAGTGTTCATTGGGCAGAGGCATCGCCCAACGAGCAGCCATACCTGCTACGAGTCCCACTGCAGCAAAGTCTAATCTACATGGCAAAGAATGGAATAACCAGATGTAGATGTATACATGTAGAGGAATGTATGTGTATATCTACCCATAGCTACATGGAGATATACCTCTCCCTCTCCATAGTACAAATGTATACATACAGAGACAGAATACATATAGATACCCACATATAGATATATACATATGCAGACACCCATACACCCATATGTTGTTAGATATACATAGACAGCAATATATAAATATATACATGTATGCATACATATACATATATATATATATATATATGTGTGTGTGTGTGTGTGTGTGTGTGTGTGTGTGTGTGTGTGTGTGTGTGTGTGTGTGTGTGTGTGTGTGTGTGTGTGTGTGTGTGTGTGTGTGTGTGTGTGTGTGTGTGTGTGTAAATATACACATGTAAATCGCTAGGATATGATACAGCAGTTACAAATTACATATGTTCACAGGCCATGCAAATGGGGGTGAGGGGTCCAATCAACAAACGTGTAACACGTAGCATCAACCCCCCCTACCTAGACAGGTGAAACATACAACCACACGATACAAGTAAACACACCACTTCTTCCCAGACCACAGGCAGGATACTACCAGTGGGAGAGACCTGCCAGGTCTAATCTTGAAACAAAGACATCAATGTCCCTTGTGGGACACCCCAAAAATTAATGATCATCGGAGTCAGTCCCTGTAATGATTCATCCAACCAGGCTGTATACGTACACGGACCAGTAGGTTGTGCAAACCTGATGACCCATGGGTCGACACAACGTACGACATGGGTCCTGACACGTAGAGACTGGGAAGTGTGTAGTGGTGGGGTTAGACCCCACCTACACCCAGAGTAAGGATGAGTGCTGTAGAGGAGGGGCAGGTGGGGGAACTATGGGTATGCAATTATGGGTCTAGGTGTGCAGGTGTTGGCTGGCACAGTTGTATTAGGACCGCCCTGGGGATGTAAGTAATATTCCAAAATGGGAATAGCTTACGCCCATACCTCTCAACCCCTATGAGCAAAACCACTGGACAGAACATAAACCGTTGGGGGAACAAATAGGGACAGAAAGCACATATTCCACTTACAACCTTAGAAAGCTGATAGAATAATAAGTTATGCATTAGCATGACTCGGCTGAAGGATGTGGGGTCCTAAACCCAATTACTTGTCTGTATTTAATGGCGTCAGTTCCCAGGTATTTGCCAGACAGGTGCAGATTGTAAGAGGAACACACCAATAGTATGAAGCAAACTCTGGACAGGCCGCAGATTCTGAACAGTTGACCGGCATGCTTACGCCTAATGGGCAGCCATTCCCGATATGGGTCCCACCACAGCACAGGCCAGTTTATATGGCTAAGTACGGTATAACCACATCTGTCATTGCATAACCCACTACACAACACCTACGAACACATGGTCACAACACCCCACTGTAGGCATGTAAGCCGATGTAATAGGCATCACAAGGTATTATTGTAGTCCTCACCCCCACCCAGTGGAGTGAGTGTCTGATGCAAACACCAAATGCAGTGCATTTGCAAATGCGGGAACAAGCGGGTGTACGCCTGTTTGGCCGCCGGTATGCGAGTACCACACTGGTGAAGCAATGCAGAGGCTAACTGAGTGTAAGAAACTGTAACTGGAGGTTAGCATTGCTTAGCTCCATGCAAACCCATACACACCCGCTCCCAACTGCTTTAAAGTGCCTTAATCACTCTGTACCCAACAGCTCATGTTCTGGCCAGCAACAAAATAAACAGCTTCTGCAAGGCTAGAACTCAGGGCCCTGTACATCACCATCACAGTAGTTAACCACTACACCATGATTGCATTGCACATAAGGGAGGTATCAGCAAACTAATACTCACCACATGGAAATCTAATCAAACATGTGAACTGAATCTATGTACAGTGTAATGTTCTATAACCCACTAGAGACCATAAATGTGTGAATTGGAGTACTGCAGTAAACATAGAGTTGAGGTGTCACTGTAATAAAGTTATGAAGTCCCCAAGACCCCATACAGTGTATGTACACATGAATCACGGATACCAGACACATATATAACCTGTAATGAATAAGACATAGCTTAGCCTTTTCAAAACCGGCCAATTATGGAAAAGTGCAGAAATCCGGCCCTTCTTAAACCAAAGAGGTGGGAATATGGCTCATAACTGGTTGTAGCATCCCCCTGCAGGCAGAATGGCTGGAGTGGGAGAAAGCACTCACTTCAGAGAGCAGCACTGGGGGCATCCAGGAGTCCAAATTCATGGTATGACTCCTGGTAAAGCACCATAACAGGAGACTACTGCAGGGCCAGTACCAGGACTCGCAGTACAAAACGGAGGCCTGGGACAGTCTCGCCCTTGACCTCACTAGTGCCACAGGTATACCCCGGACTGGTGAGTAGGTTAGGCACCACCATGCAGACCTGAAGCGGCGGAGGGGGGATGTCCTGGAACAGTGGATCCAGGAAGCAAGGCAGATGCAGAATGCCCCAGAACTGAGTAAGTACTCCTTCCGCTACATAATTAGTAATTGCCTAGCTTGTGTATACTATGGATAGGTATGGCTAAATATCACTGTACTTCTCTGACAGCTGCAGATGAGCGTGTTGTGAACCAGCAAGCCTATGATGCTAGGCTGCAAAGGATGCATCACAAGGCAGGTTAGTAAATAGCCTGCATGTACTGCCATAACAAATAAATGCAAGAGCCTCAGAAAGTGTTGTACCAGTATACAGAATTGTGTAATATGCTGTGAATAAAGGTGTAACCTCTGCATTGCTTCTGTTTACTCTGCAGTCATATGTTGTTGTACTGTTGCAGTTATTAAATAGTAATGTTGCAGTAAGCAGTGTTACCCACACTGTGGTATGCAGATAAAATGTGTATGAAGTGCTGTATAACAATGTTGGAAGTGAAAACAGGTCAGTCACATTAGACTAAATACATTGCAAAGCCTCACAACAATTGCCTGATAGCATAGTGTACAGTGATCGTAACTGTAATGCTTTTGTCACACACAGCAGGGCTTTGGATCTCAGGAGTGCCAGTAACTTGTATGCATAATCATTCCACACAACTGCACATAGTTTGTTAGAATGTTCAGAGAGAAAGCTGTATTCATATATACACTTAACAACTGTACAGATTTTGCTAGAATGCTCAAATAGAAAGTAGTATGCATATGCATATTTATACCCCCTCAAATGTTCCAGTCTGCCCAGTATGTCCTGATAAATGGCCCTCATCACCTGCCTTTTGCCCTGTTCCCCTGACAAATTAGTGTGATGATCCAAGAAATGTAGGCAGCTGTTAATGACAAATAACTGATAGTCAGAATTGTACATAGTCAGAGAATGTACATGCAGACATACCTGTCATCCCAGCATCTCACCCAAAGTGTATGACAGCAGTCTCAAAACATGTTGCATTAACACCTGCATCTCGTCAAGCCTGTATGTAAGACACAGGTCCCATACATACTAATCTACAAACATACCATTGTACAATATAACGCCATTGGGTAGTGTAATAATACATGTAAGGGACAGACCACTGCAGTGACTATGAATGTTGTGAAAACTACAAGGATTTATTAGTTGTTAATTGAACTCAAACTCTCTCTCACCCCTACCATATGTGCAAAAATAACCAATTTACACAACTCATTTGGTATGTCTACACTCCTAACCTTTGTTGGGACATATGTCCTATTGGTTTATAAATAGTCACATCTGTTTCTATGCATGTGCCATGTTAAAATACTCCCATATTGGTGTCCTGTTGCCATCAATGAAACCTGCATCTTGTTGTAATGACCACTGTTTATCCATATATGCATGTGTTCTGCCTGCTCTGCAACTATTTTATATCTGGTGCCCTGGGTAATGGGAATACCTATGCATGCTGTTATAATTAATCGTGAATTCTGTTGACTATTACTAACCCATATTTGCCTTAAACATGCTACAACATAACTCATATGGGAAGGCCGGTCCCAGCGGACCCAACTGTCCCACTTCAGCTGGCCATGGCACCGAGCACCAGCACATGGGTTCAAACCGTATTCTGGGTAATAGTAGGGTTGGTTGCTTTGTTCACCAGGCCTTTTGCCAAATGTAGGGGTATGGCTTGCCAACCCAGTCTCTTGGCTGACTGAAATCTGTAATCCTCGTGAGGTGGACATTGTGACATATAATATGGCCACCATATAGGAAAACTACAAAACCCGCTCCTCAACATGTCGAGTGATTAGACACTCACAGCCACCGCCACACAGGCTCTGACTGACAAACACCTACCATGTCTTGGAATAGGACTCCTACCTAACTAGTCTATCACACTACAGCATTACACAGTTTTAGCAAGTGCTACAGAGATTACTGGGCTAACCCATCCCCAAAGGTGTATTTCACAAGGAATGACATCAGCAGGTTCACCAAAGTAGGACATTTCAAATTTCCTGCAAGTGAGTAGCCCAAAATACATTGCTCACAAAAAAGACAGTGAGACACAAACAACTGACATGTGTGGGTATAGAATCCATGACCAAGATCTATATCACATTACTGCATGGAGATGTTATAGGACGCACCACGAGGATTACTAGGGAACTTGTTCCCCAGAGGTATATTTGACAAGGAATGACATCAGCAGGATTACCAAGGTAGGGCATTGTAAATGTCCTGTGAGTGAATAGGCTATAATATATTGCTCCCTACACAGACATTGAAACACACAAAAAACATACATAACTGCCATGGTTGTGGATGGAACCCTACCACATTTCTGAATCATAATCCAGCAGTACACAGTCAACCGATGCACTACAGAGTTTACTGGGGTACAGCACTCTCAGAGGTGTATTTCTAGGTGGGTGACATCAGCATCCTTGCTAAAGTTCAATATATGAATTGTAAGGGGTGTGCATACTCTAAAAAGCATTGTTCCCTTCTCAGGCAGACAGAGACACACACACAGTTGGCAAGTCTGGGATTAGAACACCTACCAAACTAGCTTCTCACACTACAGCATTACACCATTATAGGATGCATTACAGAGATTATTGGATTACAGTAGTCCCAGAGGTGTATTCTAGGTGGGTGACATCAGCATCCTTGCCAAAGTTGAGTAGGTGAATTGTAAGGAGTGTGCGTACTCTAAAAAGCATTGTTCCCTTCTCAGGCAGACAGACACATACACAGTTGGGAAGTCTGGGATTAGAACACCTACCAAACTTGTTTATCACACTACAGCATTACACAGTTACAGGACACGCTACAGAGATTACGGGATTGCAGCAATCCCAGAGGTGTATTTCTAGGTCAGTGACATCAGCATCCTTGCCAAAGTTGAGTATGTGAATTGTAAGGAGTGTGCATACTCTAAAAAGCATTGCTCCCTTTTCAGGTAGACAGACAGTTGGCAAGCCTGGGATTAAAACACCTACCAAACTAGCTTATCCCACAGATAGAGGACACACTACAGAGACCAGGTTGCATCAGTCCCAGAGGTGTATTTCTAGGTGGGTGACATCAGCAGGATTGCCAAATAAGGGAATTTCAAGTGTACTGCGAGTTGTACATGTCTTTTAACTGTGTGTACCTGCTGCTTACTGTCGTAAAAACACATGTACACCCACTTACAACTGACTTATTGAGTCCTAAACGCCACTAGCAACAACCCTTGCAGGTCTTGAACTCTGGACCATACATATCAAGGTTACTGGACTTACCACCAAGCCATTTGGATTGTATACATGCTTCTTGGGTTTTATAATACACATTTTACTACAGGTATTCCACAGTACTGAAAACAAATGGGACAGTCACTTTGTGTACATATATACAGTACCCTTGAATGTACTGTACTCTGTGAAACAACATAGACAAGTCTACATAACTACAAATGTTATAACTAAATACTAAATACATATATGCATTTATGGGATGTGTACACACACACACACACACATATATATGTATATACACAGACACATCTATAGCCATATATATAAACATGTCTGAACACCCTTTGTGACACAGAAGGATTCCAAAGGATTTGACGTGTACACAAAACAGAGGCAACTCTTGTATTATAACATTTAAATCTTAATCAGTTCACCAGAGAAGGGATGGTTGTTATGTATGTGGAGTTTGGGGTGGGGAATGATGGCTAAGGAAATATATCCCAGGGATTGTGGAGTTTGGGTGGTGGAATGATGGGTATGGAAATAAAACCCAGGGACCACTTCTGTGTCACTGCTCGACAGTGGCACAGGAAAATAACATACCCAACAGCATTCATTCTTGACTGTCTATTCCTTTCTATTCCTAACTATGTAATAATTTGTAGACTTCACTCACCACAGATAACTACCATGGTGTGCAGCATGTTAAAAGACATAACACATGTGTATGCCTGGCTACAGGGTAGTCACACACACACAAACACACACACACTTGCCAGTATTGTGCTTACAAGTCTTGCCTATGTAAAGGTAACTAGTAGAGTGGTATGCAGTTGGGGTATGCGCCACAGAACCCATACAATTACACTTAATCTGATTCTGCTTCTGAGCTGGGTGACATCGCATGACTGATTACTTGCAGTGGGGAGGGGGGAAAAGGGCAGTTTAGCAGATGACAAGGATAAAGGCCAGTGCAAAAGGTGGTTTCTCTTTGGAAAACAGTAAAACCCACGGCCATGACAGGATGCAGACACAAATACACACACACAGCCATTTGCTGACATACACACACAGTTGCCAGCAGTGGGATCCAAACTCTTGCCTATCTACAGGCAACTATTACACAGTTACAAGATGCACCACAGAGATTACCTATTTCAGGGTAGTCAGAATGCCCTTCTAAGATTGAGGACATCATCAGGGATACTGACAGTTAAGATGTACATAGCTGTAAACATGTGTGTTTAAAGCAGGAGTCCATTACAACCTGTATGCACAAACAAGACACATAATCTGCAGGTAAGACATAGGTAGGCTTGAGAGGTATAGTTGTAGCACAACAAGCCCTGAACTGGGGTATGCCCATCTGTGGAATGGACAACTACTGTCACTATACAGGGTTACAGTGGTCATGCTCGTATACATAGAATCACAGGACTTGTTTGGATGCATTGACTCCAATTAAACAAGGTGAAAGTGGGCATGCTCATATACTTAGTAGCACAGGGCCATTTGGGATGCACTCTGACTACAACTACACAAGGTTATACTGGACATGCTCATACACTTAGAAACAAATGGCTTGTTTGGATGTACTGACTCAAATTACACAAGGTGGCAGTGGGTACGCTCATACACTTAGTAGCACAGGGCTGTTTGGGATGCACTCTGATTCTAACCACAGAAGGCCACATTGTGCATGCTCATACACTTAGATGTACAGAACACATTGTAATGGACTGCTATTGTAGACACACAGGTTTGCAGCTATGTACATCATAACTGTCAGTATATATGCGCATCATACAGGTTTACTACCAGATACCTGTATGTGGCCCGTAAATGATATATCTGTGTCTGTGCTGTGTGATACACATGCATACATGTACATGAAGTACTGCCATATATATGTGAAGTATACACAATCATGCATGTGTGGAAGTGACAGACAATTGGTTAACTGGGACACACAGGTGGATGCAAAGTACAGCATGTGTCACACACATTGCTGCCCTGAAAGGCATACATTGATATCAGGTTGTGGACAGTGGCATTATACTTGGAACAGTGGCATGTGCAAGCATAATATGTGAGCCCCATTGTCTAATGGTACTGAGGTGCAGGTGTCAAGATGACCTCTCCCGGCTGTGTTAGTAGTTGTCATTATTAGCAGGACTGCTCCACTAAGTATATCTGACATTGGTCATCTACACAATGTCTGCTGCTGTCCATCACCTTAGATGTAGCATTTGATACCAAGCACAATACTGCAAATCGCAGTGATGTCATGGTATGAGTGGCAACTGATTGACCAAAACAATGAGCCAATGTCCTGCTGTAATTATGAGGTTGTCCAATGTCTGTCATTCCGGGATGACATGACTGAAAGAAGACAAGCCTTTGTCACAGATCACATGCATCCATGATTCAAGGGAGTGTGGATAATACCTAGGTTGCATTTACCTATATAGTGCCATTCCAAGGCAAATGTCCTAAACACAGAAATAACACCCTGACGCATACAAGACAATTGCATTGGATGCTTATGCTAACCAGTGCTAGATGTGTGTTTTTTATAATCCATTTGCTCAATGTAGAACCTACAATGGGGAATACTGACATCTGTGCAGTGAGGAACACCTGGCTGAAAGCTCTGTAGTGCACAATAGCACTACCACCATATAACTCAGATCCAGACACGTGGGCCATACCACTGGTATGAACCACTCCAGGTGGTGGTGTCCACATATTCATAAAGGCTACTCACAAGTAAAGACCACTACTCCAACATAATGCATCACAGATGAGTCAGGTACAGGTGACAGCAGCAAAAGCTGCATTCTAGGTTGGATCCTCATATACATCCACCACCATGTCCTCAGACTACAAACACACATCCATAAATGTGGTATGAAATAGTATGGTACAACACCAAATAACCTTTGACTGGTGGACTGTACCTAGCCCTACATCAACTGTGCAAAGTACCCATGTACTGACACAGTTGCATAATGTGTTATGCAATGCAATAATACCACTGTTTGTAACCATGCCAGTTGTACACATACCAGGGTCCCTCCAATGTTGTCAGCATTAACACAGTTGACTGTTGCTGTACACCAGTAAACAACACCCTCATGGATGGATATGACCTAGATGTACCTGCCCTGGATATGTACATCCCATACTCATACAACATAAATGAAAATAGCATAGCTGTTGTCCTTTGTACATACAGGTGGCTACATTCATTACACACATGCACATGGAAGATAGGTCCATGGCTGCTGAATGCTAACAGTACATAAGGTTTGATATCTATGTTGACAGAGGTAATATTCCCTCTTTACTGGTCACCCATGACACCTATCATATCATACAACAACTCAGGTGGCATGTATGTCATTAGACATGTCCACCAAATGCAATGCTTACAAACATACCCATATAAGAGGATCATAGGACCTACACACATGGCCTGCATTGACAGACTCGGGGAAATACAGCTATGCTCTGTATGTTCCTGAGTAGTTACAGGTGATATGTCCATGACATGTACAGCCATGTGTGACCCACAGCTCCTACATATACCCCATGTCAACAATTGCAAGCCATGCATGCTGTGTGCTGTCTGGACATTAACCTTATTACCACAATAGCCAGAATGTGCTGGGGTGAGATGTTTACAATCCACAGACCTCACACATGCTTGAATAAGTGTAATGCCTAGCTCAAACAGAGCACATTACTGGCACTCTTCCAGTAATCATGATGTGTCTGTGGCAAATATGATGTGATCACTGTTGACCATTACAGTGCCCTGCCTTCACAGTGGAACTGTCAACTAACAGTTTGTGGGATCATGACATGGAATATTGCTATGTATGCGTCTTGATGATATGCGCTGTTGGCATAAATGTATACACTTAGCTACTCAGTGAAGGTGGTTGTGTGTCCTACCAATATATGAATACAACATCCATTATGGTGTAATGCTTATTTAGGTTTCACACATGGTGTGAGAAGGTGTGGAATGTATCCTCATGACCTGCTAGTCCACTTACTGATGGTGACTGCATATGTGTACATGTATTGATGTGTGTTTAGATTCCATGCATGTGCAGTGTCTGATGTTTGAAGGTGACTGTTGTCTTAGTACATCATGCAGTTGCAATGCAGGCTCAACATTGCTAATGTATATGGTGATATGCTTAAAGTACAGTAAGCTATACTTTAGGTATGGTCAGATGTTTGGACATAACTACTAAGTGGTGGGACTACTTTGCAGATGAATGATTACTGAGGACAGCTCACAGGTGTGTTACAACCATTCTTACAATAACCTGTGTAACTGCTAAGCTATGGTTTTGTTAATTGAAGGGGAAGACACACAATGTAGAATGCAGTATGGGTGACATTGAGGGCAAACCTCTTGATACTTGTAACAGTAACACCTCCCCTGTGCATATATTGTGCATATATCAGCACAGTTGGCAAAGGAAAGAGTCAGTATGCTTTGTAGCATGTGCAATAATGCTGTAACTCTGTAATACCTATCATGAGATAGGCATGTGTTTGATTCACAGTATTGGCACATGTGTGTGTGTGTGTGTGTGTGTGTGTGTGTGTGTGTGTGTGTGTGTGTGTCCATATATGTCACGTATGGTGGGGAATACATCCCAAATGTTTTTCACTCTCCTGTACACTGTTGTAGACATCTGCACAGAGTGAAGTGTAGAAAGCAAGACATAGGCAGGAGTTTGAATCTCACACATGTCAAGTGTCTGTATGTGTGTGACATAGGTGTATATCTTTGTGAATGCCACAGTGTGTGTGTGTGTGTGTGTGTGTGTGTGTGTGTGTGTGTGTGTGTGTGTGTGTGTGTGTGTGTGTGTGTGTGTGTATGTATGGCTGTCTGGTCCCTGGAGTGAGGCTGTATTTTACCATAGTGAAATGAATAAGACTCCCTCCCCCCATCCACTCAATGCAATCTAGTATCCCAGTTAATATCATCAATCTTCGAAGGGAATTCTAACCGCTTGTAAACATGTACGCCCTGGGGTGAGGCTTGTTGTTACACAGCCTACTGATGAACCCCCTTCCCCACATACACTCACTGCATTCTAGTATCCCTGTTGATGTCCTCGATCTTAGGCCATTTTGACTACCTGTACATGTGTAATCTCTGTGGCGCATCTTGTAATTGTGTAGTACTATAATGGTGATGTGCACATAAGCAGGGGTTCTCATCCCAACAATGGCAACTGTGTGTGTGTGTGTGTGTGTGTGTGTGTGTGTGTGTGTGTGTGTGTGTGTGTGTGTGTGTGTGTGTGTGTGAGACAGTGTGTGTTCCTGTGTCTGTAAATCCCTGAGTGTGTGGGAGTGTTACTGTGTCTGTGAATCCCTCAGTGTGTGGGTGTGTATGTGTGTTTGCATCCTGTCATGGGAGCTGGTATTACTGCTTCCCAATGAGAAACCATTTTTTCCACTGGCCTTTACCTTTGTCATCTGCTAAACCACTCTTTTACCTCCTCCCTGCTCCAGGTAACTATACTTGTGATGTCACCCACTATGGGTGTGACGGCTCTGGCCACATTGGCTTACTACACAGCTGTCATGCTCTTGGATCATTAGATCAGTAAACATGCTTGAAACTTGGAAAATTATAACTGTGATGTGGAAGCTACAAGTGCATGCAGGTATTGTCATACAGACCTGCGAGTAGTCTACAGTTACATATGGGATACTAACTGCAAACACTGACATCCCCCAGCACATGCAATTACACCTGAAAGAGAAAGGCAGAACATCAAGAACAACATGTTGTTACACATGATGCATACTGTCAAAAGTACAAAATGCATTCTAAAACTGTAGTACATGGTATGTCTGCTGCCTGTCAACACTACTCAACAATAATAAAATACAATTGTCTTCCTAGTATGTTCACCCTGTGCATCAGACCATATGAGCATGTTCCTGCACCGATGGTGTGGATGACAGGGATGCAGCACAGGCATCATCATATGCACAGGGTGATAATGTTTGCCAGAGGCCCAGGCTGCACCATTGGATGACATCATGTGTGTGGGTTAGGACATTTTATCTCATTGGGCGTGTGTGGATGTTATGCATGTGTGTGTTGAGGTGCCCTACATTTGTTACTGGTGTGTGTGTGTATGTATGCACACAGGTCTGGCATGTGGCTGGCCTACACAGGGGTATTATTGACAGCTGCAAACTGTACAGGGCAGGTTTCACAGTTCACGGTGTCCAGCCACGGCCATGTGACCTGCGCCTGCCAGGGGTTGCACGGGCACTACCAGGCAGAGGTCCAGATTGGGTACTGTCTGATGACACATGTCCACTGGAACCGTGTCCCTGTTGGGACCATCCAGGACAATGTGCACATGGCCTGATGTGTCCTGGTGTGGACAGCACAGCACCAGCTGCACTGCTGCTGCTAGCACCACTATGGGAGCAGGCATGTGATGTAGCATGTTCACGTAGACCATCAACAGGTGATGTAGCTGGCCTACGTCCATGTGCCCGACGCCTCACTCCCACCAGATGTTCCAGCACAGACATTCCATGCTCGAGGACTGACATGCCACAGTCAAGGACTCCCATCATGTCACCCAATCATCTATCCAAACGTCTCACAAGGGATAATTGGCTAGGCTTAAAATGGCTCGCAAGGGCAGTTAGCCTAGTACCAACCTATGAACCTATGAACCTATGAATCTGCAAGATGAAGTTGAGCATTTGCAATTGCCTGGATGTTGTCAGTTAAAAAATGGACAGAAGATCTCTGAAGCCTCAAACCTTCTCTGTTGTGCCATTCAGCCCTTCTCTGTTGTGCCTGTGCCTCCATTGCAGCCTGAAACATGTGTCTGGTGACACCAGCTGATGTGCTATGTCTTGCAGGGGCATGTTGGCCAGAAGTCCTCCTATGAGCAGCCCTGGGCACATGCCTGTGTGGGACATCACCGCTCAGTTGGCTGGGATCATGGTGTGCAGGCACACCTTCCATACTCTCCACACATTCCTGTTCCATGCTACCACCTGTCAACTGTCCTTCCTCTATGGCCACTGGCAGGCGCAGGTCACATGGCCACTGGTGATGGGGTATGTGTAGGCATGAGAACAGTGTGTGGGGATGAGGGGATACAGATGGATTGGCAACCAATGGCACAGATTCAGCCCCTGACAACCCTGCCTGTGCCTCAATAATACTTTCATCATCACTGCTAGAGTCTGTGAGAACACTGACATCAGGTGGACCGCAGGAGGGCAATGCACCTACATCAGCACCTGTGGGGGGCAGACAAGAACTGTACATTACAAGTTATACAGAACAGTACAGACACACAGACAAAGACAGATAGACACTCAGACAGACACACAGACAGATACACAGGCACACAGACAGACACACAGACAGACACAGACAGAGACACATGATATGGCACCCAATGGCATGCAACATGCATGTGATATGGCAGAAGGCATTCAGCTTAGACAATTATAGTGGTAGTTATCATACATCCCTGTGTTGCACACAACAGCATGCATGTGTTATAGCAGAAGGCATGCACCTTACACAATTATAGTAGTAGTTAGCATACATTCCTGTGTTGCACCATTTGTGTTAGTAGGTCATGCCCCAAAACTGCAACACAATGCATGCACTATGCACCATTGCA
This sequence comes from Protopterus annectens, assembly GCF_019279795.1. Taxonomy (NCBI): domain Eukaryota; kingdom Metazoa; phylum Chordata; order Ceratodontiformes; family Protopteridae; genus Protopterus; species Protopterus annectens. The sequence continues at coordinate 454,162,535 of NC_056727.1, read as the reverse complement.
CCACACTGCCATGTTTTGTGCAACATACCCCACATTTTAACAGACTATCGCTGACCTGTGTACATCTGCCACTGATGCTTTGTGTTGGCCACTGCCCCTATGTGTGATGAGGGCATGAACAGAATGGTATGTTGAGTGAATATTGCCTGAGCCCTAGATTGCATATCTCCACCACAGCAGTGCATGTCTGTTCAACATTATTCTGCTTACTCCTGAGCTGAGTCTACAGACAATGTGCATGTGGCTGTACACACATGTTTGACATGGCTGTCCCTACTTTGCAATGGTGCCACAGACCAGCACTGGTTAACAGTACACCAGCCTGATGTGTGGCATATGACCTTGCCAATCACATGTAGTATGACATGTCTTCTGCTGACGTGTTAAATGACATGCATACATGTTTAACACAATGGTGTCCTTTCAAATATACAGTGAGGTAATGGTGTCCCAATGCAGGGACGTGTTATACTAACATGGACCTTCAGCTGATGCAGTGTTGTCAGTCCACCCTACAGATATATAGTGACATACTGCACATTGAGCTGATGTGCATAGCCATTAGAGGGCATCATGTGGCTTCACTATTGCTACACAGTGTGAGCTACACACACAGTACATAGACATGACTGTGTTCAGATACAATACATATCTAATGTGGAATGCGACCACGATCACTGAAGTGTATACACACTAAACCCTAATGTGAAATGTGTGACACAGGTCACTGAAGGGTATACAGATGACACCCCTGCACATCTGCAACCATATTGCTGATGCCTGGCAACTATTCCCAGACATGGCTAACCTAGCAGTACTCCATGTCCCACATGCCATCTGTGTACCTTACACACATGAGGAGCAAGCGTGACAGTGATGTCTGACACCAGCAAGGTGAATGTACTGTATCTGTGGCCTGATATGGTTGTATGTGTATGTTGTGCAACACATGTATGTATTTGGATACTGTATAGGTGAAAGCTTTCATGTCGTGACACACTCAAGATGTTCAAGACATGTTATGTGGTCGTTTGATGTCATGCCTTCACAAGCTGTGCACAGGCCTGTATGATGTTTAGTGTGTCACATCTGCAATATCACCATTACACAAAGGCCATAGTTGTAGTCTGTCGAGCCAATGTACAACAGGGTGTACACACATGTACATCCCTTCTACTGTGTGTGTTGCTTCATGTCTCTGTTCATCCTCCATGGCCATGTATACACATGTTTTGTCTAATGGTTGTGATGGGCATCTATTCCACATGTCAGTGTTGTCCCATATGACATACACCCGTAGATGTCATATGCTTCACTGAGGACAGGGTTATGCAGACAAAGGGTGGTATGTTTGGGATGTCATGTTTTGCAGGACAGTTAACCAGTGTTGCAGTCAGCCCCACAAAATGTCATGGACATGTCAAATAGCACATGACATTGTGTGACAGTCATACCACCATACATTATGTGTACGTGTGTTAAATGGCCACATGGAAGATAGCATGCAATTAATATGATCTGTGCATTATCAAGCCTGATAAATAATAACAATCTCACCTGCAACAGGCTGCTGTCACTTCGAAACACCAGAGGTACCTAAATAGGAGTGTCACAGCAGTAAGATCACTATCCACACCTGTGTGATAGCTAAAGGTTGCAATGCGCATGTTAGCACATAGGCCAGTACAATAGACTATACTATGGAGTATGCACATCTGTGCATACATAGAGTAGCAAACTATAGTATGTGGCATGTGTGCATACATGCCTTGCATATGATGTTACATTAAATATTGTACAGTAACACATGTAACTATATGAAATATAGTTGTGTTATATGTGCAGTAGTGACTTACCAGGCAACTCCCAGCTCAGTGGTTGTGAGACACCTACCTCCACAATTCCAGCTAAAGCTTATGGATGGAGTTCTGCAGGAGTCCCCAGGTTGGCCAGTACCTCCTCAGTACGTGTGAGTGGGGGCTGGGTGAATGCCCCCCCACCTGTTGCAGCTTGTCCTCTGGCAATTGCATTTGCATGCTGTTTCGCCTGTCTAATGAGGTTGGTGCAGTGTCGGCGCACCTGCTGATAGGTGCAATTGTGGCCACCAACACCATTTACCCTCCTGCGAAGTTCCTCCCACTGGGCATCCCGCTGCTGTGCATCCTGTGGCACATAGCTGAAGAGTGTTTCATGGTTGTCAAGGAGGTATGGAATGAGGACCTCATCCTCCAAGCGGGTGTATGATGGGAGCCTGACATGTGGCATACCTGGAAGACATAATGATGGAGACAGGTCACAGTAACTCACAGAGAAGTACAGAAATACAGCTGCACATACATATGTATCGTATTTATTATGATTACAAATATATCATTGCAAATCTGCATGACACTAACACCACTGACATGTTTAACTCATACACATTTGACATGTACTGGTGATTTGATGTTATCACCATATATATTTGTGTCAAGTGATGACATTGTTCATACTCCATGTGGATGTCTTCTTGATGTGGGCATGTCTGTTTGCATGTACTGGTGTTTTTACCTATCAGCACATGCCTGGATGTGTTCACATTAATGCAAGAGACCTTAATGTTGTGTATATGTCACATATATAGTCATACACAGCCTTAAGGGATATGACCTGGGACCCTGCAGACATGCCCACGTAAAGTTTTACATGTATGTGTTTTGCCATATACATCTACATGGCACTGTACAGCAGTATAGCATCCTGCCATGTATTACCTGTGTTGCACATGTGAAACACATGGGACAATGGCTAGCCTGATGGTATTTGCAGGGTTGGATATCAAGTATAGCATGTATGATCAAGGTGAACTAGTAGGCTATATGCCTTGGGCCATTTATGAGCCCAGGCTGAATGATTACCTAGCTGTAGCCAACAGACAGGTAACTTTCAGTGGCCAGTTCAAGTAGTGCCACAGAACTGATCCACAGGGTTACTGATATATTTGCCATGCAGTCATCACACCATGTCTCAAAGAGGGGCAATGTGCAGCTTTGCTGGACAGGAATGCATAGTATGACAGGAGTATGTAAAGTGTATGGGACATACATCTGTCAGGAATGTTATGATCCTTGTACTAGAAAGGTGGATGCCCATGAAGTGCGTTTTTATTTGAAATCAGGATGTGTGAGTGTAGCATGTCCAACATCTCTTGGTTGGACATGTCTTTATTCAGGGTAGGCATCATGCTACATAGTGGAGCTAGGGTTTGGGAAGGCCAGTGTAGGTCATCTGAACATGGCCAATAGCCCTTAAAGGAAATATGTGATCTAATATGGGTCACATGAGTGTTGAGTATGGCTGAACAATGATCTCTATGTTCATGGATGGCACTCTGTCATGATTAGGGTTGCCTCTTATGACTACCTGACTGGTGTGGTGAAGTGACATTCAAAGGAAAGACTACTGTCCAGCTGCATCCCATACACACACAGTTTCCATTATGTTGACCGCTGCCTAGGTGGTAGTTCATGGATACACGTTTTTTAACATAAGGGATGTCAATGCAATACTTAACTGTCAGATTGTGGCCATACATCACACACCACACATCTGACCCACAAAGGCCCTTCTGTATGTTGCCCGCAGCACTCATTGAGTCAACTATTGCTCCTAGCTCATGGTCATTTGCAAACTTCAATAGGCAGATGCCTTCTGTGTTAGTCTCTGTGGTACAAATAACAAAGAGGGGGAGTACCAGGAATGAACCCTATATTACTGTAGCTGGCACTGGTTTGATGTGCGTGTATTAGTCAGACACCTTCTGCAGTGTTGGTTCTGCCAGCAGTCCATTTGCCAACCAATCCTGTGACATAGGAATATACACCTAGTTTACTGAGTGTAGCTGGAACACAGTATGGGTGATGGTGTTCTAAGACCTGGCAAGGTCATGATATGCTGTGTGAATCAACCTTACTGTCATCTACATCAGTACTGACTATATCAAATAAGTTGATCAAGGTTCATGGCCTTACAGACCAGACTCAGCAGGGTAGTAGTGCACTATTCCCCATTATCAGTGGTGACTCCCCCTTTGTGAGGTGTGATAACTGTTGCTGTGCACCATTCAGTGTATACACAGCCTGACATGAAGCTATGATTAAACATGATGTGTATGTGGAGAGCAAATTGTTCTGACATTTGTGTAAAATACACCCTGGGATGTAGACAAGTCCCATGCAAGCTGTATGCATGGCTTTAGAGGGTGCAACTTGTACCTGCATAGTTGTTATTACAGGGGCTCTGTAGTGTACATGGATATATAAATATGTGTACCTGTTGGGGGGAGGTGAGAGTGCTTTTAGGTTATCCAAGACCCTATCTGGATGAACAAGTGCTATTTCTGTAGGTGCAGTACTTCTCATGCCATAGTGCTGCGAAGCATGGCAGGTCTTGTTGTTGCCATTACAATTCATGACACAGCTATATAATGCTCTGTGGTTGGCTGATTAGTTTCACAGTAGCTTTGTGTGGTTTTATATGGTGTATCTGCATCTTACTGAGGCTGACCAGGGATCACCTCCACTCATGTGTGTTCACTCTTGCAACAGTTACTACCTTTTGTGGTACAGTTTAAGGCAGGGTACCACCTGTGGTTTTATATGGTGTATCTGCATCTTACTGAGGGCGACCAGGGATCACCTCCACTCATGTGAGTTCACTCTTGCAACAGTTACTACCTTCTGTGGTAAAGTTTAAGGCAGGGTGCCACCTATTTGCCTTCCTGTTTGTGTTTGGTTGAATCTTGGTTCTGTTTCAATGACACAATCACTGCACTTATGTGAGTGCTTAAAGTGCATTTGTGTAGGATTCAGCATTTTCACATGCATTGTCCATCTGGATGGGTGCCATGACAGTCACCACTTCACTCTTAAGAAGCATAACATTGGCTTTGGAGACTGACTATGTTTAGCATACTGTTAGCCCTGTTTGTGTGACTATGGTGATCCAAGTCATTGGGGTCAATGAAATCCAACATGCACTGAGCACAGGTGTTGGTACATGAGGAGTCTTCCCAGTTCATAATGGGATAGTTGAGAGTAGTCATTATTATGGTTTTCTGTCTCAAACATAATATTCCCCATTGCAGCACAATATGACAGTTGGGAACTCTGTGGCATGGTGGGAGATCTGTCGCAAGGTGCAAATTGGATTCCACTTTGGCACAAAGGTAGTTGCTCAGCATAATGCATCTGAAGTTATGCAAGTGCAACTAGCGTGGGGGTGTACATATCCTTCAGGAATATGGACACACCTGTGGTCTGTGTGTTCCAATAAAGGATTATGGCCAAGAGGTGAGGTATGTGTTATAACATGGTCATGCAGGGGTGCTCTCCGGAGCGTTGAACCATATCACAGTCACTGTACAGATATGTTCTCCATGTTAAGGATTGACGTAAGTGAGTCCATATTGAGTTTCTGAAGTGTATCATTGAGTAGCGAGACCTGCAGTTTATTGTTTGGCTGTCCCTGTTACAGCAGTGGATTTTCACTTGAACTTTGCATGATGAAGGCACTAGCCAGTATCCAGATTCCCAGGGGTGACAAGTGCAGGCCCTGTCTGGCAAAGCATCATGGTTAATCAACCATGTTATCCCAGGCAGGGAGATACTGGATACCCTTTGAATTATACCAGTACATTAGACAATTGAGGAATATAATCCTTTGTCCCTGTACTGCAGTATCATTCTGGCCAATGGCAGAATGCTACCCAGGCCTTGGGACATACCTTCATGGGCTACAAGACCTGAGAGTTCCTACATATGTGTTTCCATGCAGTCCAGGCTACTGCATTACAGCTTCTGCACAACAACATGGAATATGCCAGAGCCATGTGTATAGTTCAAAAGGTGGTCTGAGTGTATGGGTATGTGGCTAATCATGGCAGACAGGCAGCTGATAGTATGTTTGCCCTTGTATAGCTTGGTGTGTAACATAGTGCTAGAGTTTGCATTCACAAATGAGTACTGTTGGGCATGTTTCTGGCCACGTGTTCTGAGGGGTGGCACAATTTGGCAAACTATGTCATACAGTTTGTGTATTATGTTGTCTGTCTATTCCAGTTTGGGAGGTCTCTTGCTTGGCCAGATACTTAGAAGCCTCTGTGAATGTGTGTGATTTCTGGTAGTATGTGTGGGTGTCCTTACTGTGTTCTGGTAAGGGTATGTGTTGGTTGTGGTGATGAGATGCATGTGTTAACCTACACCTCATGACTGTCCAGTCCAGTCATGGCTGTAGACTGGACTGCCTTCCAGCTTACCCCTGTAGCTGCATCCCAGACAATGTGTGGGGTGTGGTGTTAGGTGGGTCTAGCAGGTTACATGGCACAGAGATTACATTCCCCCAGGATGGCCACATACACAAAGGTGACATTAGTAAACACCAGTAGCTGACTAGTGGACATGCCTGTATGAGCATTCAGTACTATAAGTACAAAGTACTGTATTTAGTTTACTTATTGCTTATGAAGATGTTTTAAACAGTGGTGCTCACACATAAATATTTATGTTATGGACCTGACAACACTGGCTATTACAGAAACATAGTAGCTAACTTTAGCAGCAATCCTCATCTGAGGAGCACATCACATCCTAATAGTTGATTACAGATTATGCAAGTGTCAACAGGTCTGTATCCTTTTCTGGGTATATACTAACATATCCACCAGAACCATGAGCTCTGTTGGGCACGGACACCCACTTCCCAAACAAAGTCAAGTATCAATAGACTCTGCTGCCACTATCAACATGATCAGGATATAATCAGATAGTGTAAGCCATCACCAATGAAGCAGCTTTTACACATGGGCAGCAGTCTCCTACATCTTACACTCCTACTGCAGATGTTACACTGGAGTTAAAGATGATATGCAACCTGTTTCATTACCAGTGTTGTGCACTACCTTACATACAGTATTTGTAAGCAGCTGTTAGGTTGGCAATGAGAGGTTGAGGTTAGGCTACACAAACCTGGATGTTCAACCAGTGTGTCTCTACTCTCAATACCCACTCTATGTAGGTGTGCATATAGCCATTTGGCCCATCCCTGTAATTTGGGTCACTACACATTTGCATAACATGTACACATGCACAGCTGTTATTGCTTGCAAATGATACTAGAGAGGTGGATATTACATGTCTTATGTGCATGGAGAGTTACCTAGCTCTTCCAATTTTCTTTGCTATCATGCTGCAAAACTGTCAGATGACTACAATTCATATGTATCCTGTTACTGAGTATTGTAATTGCCAATAGACATAACTAATGTTTGCATAACATAACAGAAATGCTATGTAAAATGGAATACAGATCTGCCTAGAATACTGTGCATTACACTGTTATTGGCACAATATCCCACAATGCAAATCATATTTGCACAGTAAGCCCACATTTGACATGTTCATTTCACTAATACACCCATACATATGTCTACTGTTACAATCTATCAACATATACTATCCCCTGTTATAGCACATACTTGTTGGACCAACCCTGACACTGACAGTGGCTGGAAAAGAACTGGTGAATTACAAGCTCATCTATATCATCCCTTGTGGTGTATGAGGAGTTTGCCTTGGGACCTACAGCAGTACACACATAGAATACTACAAAAATTACTGCTGCTCAACAATACATCACTACAAGATAGCTATTTCCACTATATGCACTGATTACACTGTAATTATTACAGAACAGGTACTACATACACAGGCATACTAAATGTTATACATACCTTCTTGGTAACTGGAGGTGTTATTGACTGGCATTTTAATCTTTTTTGGTTTGTGTTTCAATCTTCTGTTGGGTATTTTGTACTGTTCTGCAGATATATGCAGATGGTTTGAATGTGTGACAAGGTATCCTTTTATAGTTAGAGATCAGTAGCTTGCTATCCTGATCACCAATCGGTGTTCCGAAGTAGTTAATTACATGCACATCGGCTGTGCAGCAATTCCATTAGCCAATACCATGGCAACAGTGGAATATAACTGAGTACTCCACTTGGGCGTTGTCCCTTTGCCTTAATTGTGAGGAAGACAGCCTGCAATTGTTGTCTGAAACCTATTGCAACAGCTGTATGGAGACAAACACAAATATATTGTGTGTAATGCCTAGAAGATTTGGTCTAAATGTGAGTACTGCTGTTATATTTCTGAACATTGCTACTTGTACAGGGTTTGTCTGTACCTAATACTTCTGCATATGTTTCAGTCTGGCCAGGATGTTTGACCAGCTCAAGGCTGTATGGCTATGCATATAATGTTAGGGGGTTTACAGTGTGCTCACTAGACATCTTTAGTTTGGTGTAAATGTGTATCATACTGTGATGCTAATCCATAATTAGTAACACTTCCTGGTGTAATTACTTTAAAACCCTCTGAAACAGGATTAGTTCAAACAAACCCTGTAACATCAGCAGCTGTTCCATTGTATAGCAGCAACTATTTCACATAGGGCCATGTTAGTGTGTCTCTGTCCAGGTATGTCAAGTTTTCAGCAGATGTCGTACAGTGGGTGAATAATTGGTTATGGTATGACAGCATGTATTGTTGTAATTAGTTTGGGTGTGGGGGAGATGTTGGTGGGTGTACATAGCAAATGGAGGTGTGTAGGAACTGCTTTTATACATATTCTATATGTGTGTGGGTGTTCTTTCCCTATGTGAACACCTATCCCTCAGTGGACTAATACTATGGTAATTGCAGGATGATTCATTAAGGCACTGTTAAATGCTTCCTGTATAGCACACGGGTAATGTTAGTCCATGAAACCTTTTGGCAATACATTGGAATGCAATAAAGTTTTGCTAAATGAAAGATGTCTGTGTATTTTTGTCATGGATATTTGCACTCACTGTAGTTGTGTTGGTGACTAACCCTATTTGGCTCATGTCCATAGAACATATTTGTAATAGTGTATTGGCATATACTCTTCATATGTTATGTTCATATTGTTTGGGGATAGCAGAATGTGTGATTGCTATGCTCCATGTTATACTCAGATTTAAACACTTCAGATGCTGTATACACACATGTATGTATGTATGTATGTATATATATATATATATATATATATATATATATATATATATATATATATATATAGATATAGATATATAATATATATTATTGCATACGTTTATATGTACCTCCATAGATGTGTAGATGTTTTTAACCTATCTATATATCTACATATATGTATATCTGTATATATTGACATGTATCTATGTATCTCTCTCTCTCTCTCTCTCTATATATATATATATATATATATATATATATGTACATCTGTATATATAATATATATATATATATATGTATATATGGGTCTACTACTATTCACTGAAAGCACATTTCACTGAAAATCAAATTAGTGTGCACTTTTCACTGAAGGCTCAATTCACTGGAAACACAATTCACTGAAACACATTTCACTGAAAGTTGTATATGACCTTTTCCCCACTGTAGTGCAACCCTGGAGTTAGTACATATAGTAAGGGGGGTGTGGTGGGCACTATATACATGGATACTTGCAATTGCAATATATTACCGTTCTCTGAAAATAATATATACTTAAAATATGTAGGGGGCTATGCTCCCCCAAACCCCCCACACCCCCCCTTACTATATATATATATACTAACGCCAGGGTGATTAATGCACATTTAAGCAGTTGTAAGCAAGTTTGCCCGTGGTCTGCTTGACAGTAAGGAAAGGTTACACATGTGAAGCGCTTATCTGTTTAACCGTATTTAAGCGCAATTTACCATTGCGCAAACCCACACAAAACCACTTACAACTGCTTAAAACCTTAATTAACCTGCATCTAACAGCCCTTATTCTGGCCCTGAAAATAAATTAACAGCCCTTGAACCCGGGACCATGAACACCACAGTCACTGACTTTACCACTAAGGCATCTGAGGTATGTACAAATGTTATGGCGTTATAATATACATTTTACTATGGGCATTCCTCACTACTGAAAACAAATGTGACAGTCAGTTGGTGTACTGTGTATGGTACTTGTTAATGTTCATATGTTTGTGGAATTAAGTGTTGTAATGTGACCTGTTGGGTGTATTATGGATGAGAATGGTTTCTGTTTTGTGTCCTTTTTTTATTGTCCCCATACTCCATGTATACCCCTCCAGTTCACTTATTGAACATCCAACCCAGGCTCTCCTTGATGCATAATTCCATTACCCATCATTCCTCCCCACCCCAATCTCCACATACACAACAACCATCCCTTCTATGGTGAATTAAGTTAATATTAATAGTTATAATACCAAAGTTGCATGTGTTTTGAGTACACTTCAATTCCTTTGGATTGCTACTGTGTCACGAAGTGTGTTCATAGATGTTTATATATATGGCTATAGATGTAACTGTGTGTGTGTGTATATATATATATATATATATATATATATATATATATATATATATATTTATATATGTGCAGACATCACTGACATGCATATATATATATATATATATATATATATATATATATATATATATATATATATATATATATTTAGTATTAATTTTTAACAGTTATACATATGTAGACTTGTATATGTTGATTCACAAACTACAGTACATTACAATGTACTGTACATGTGTACACAAAGTGACTGTCCCATTTGTGGTCAGTACTGTGGAATGCCTATAGTAAAAGGTGTAGTCTAAAGACCATGAACCATATATACAGCACAGATGGCTTAGTGGTAAGTTCCATGACTATGGTGTGCATGGTCCAGGGTTCAAGATCTGTGATGCTTTAAAATGTTTTTTACTCCAGAATAAGGCTCATTTAAGCAGTTGTAAGCATGTTTAAAAGTGTTTGTGTGACATTAAAGCAGCAGTTAAACACGGTTAAACAAAATTTAAAAACGTATAACCTGTGTGCGCAAACACGGCCCCATCTGCTAACTACTCAGGATATATACATTTCAGTGAAGTAACATCTCACTATGTGCTTATATAACATTACAATCTCTGTTGACTTTACTCTCCGGCACACATGGGTTTATATGGGTGTTTCAAATGTTTATTATACTGAAGAATACTACCTAAATATGCAAGCTGTGGTTAAGGTATACTTTTTAACATGAAAAATATTGCTGCCTTTATTGGGATTTGAACCACGAATGCATAGATACTATGCGAATGCTGTAACCATTACACTATTGAAATTAACATTGCTTCTGTTTATTTCCTATTTAGATGATTTCTATGTGTAAGCTAGGCTAAGCAAAGGGTGGAAGTGCCCAAACCCACTGAGCTTCACTTACTCTTGAAATCAAAACATAACAAATGAAATGAGAGACTATAAATTAAATTCCTAACTACATTAGGCATTGCCCCTTACTGACACACTTCAAGAGGAACCTTGATGTGTGAATGGGTAACAGAATATACACCCGTGGGATTATGTGTCCCAGAACCATACAGCCAGGGGGAGCCTCTCAAGTTTTATAGCTGCAAGACCTGTTGGGGAAATTGAATGGTATTGATTTTTCACGTTAACATTCCCTTTTTAGATCACTAAGTGCACCTATCACCCACCGCCACCCCAGTCTTCAACAGCTTCCGGCAACTTTGCCTGGAATCACTTCATTGGCTATGCTTGACAGAGGCTCAGTTACTTCATCAATGGTGCAGAGAAAGCCAACACACTGTAGCTATGCTTCTAACTGCCCTTTGGCAGATAGCCTACTACCTATCTGTGAACCTCTAAAGTGCAGGCCACCACAGAAATATTATGTGAATAAACAGAGCTTTCAGAGCACAATATACAGTGAAAAATCACCATGTAGTCAGAAAACAGTTAAGTACAGCAAGAACATACAGAACACTGATACTTAATCACTCCAAAAGCCTATTTTGGAAGCTAGAAGACTTGTATCTGTTTAAGGCTTTCTATTGCTTACCAGTAGGTTACCTACAGGAAAGATGAGAAACAAGCACAGATGGGAAACATGCATGCAACAATATGATACCGGCTTGCATGTCAGCCTTAGGCTTTCGAATACTGGCCAAGGCTATTAGCGGCCCCATGGTGCCTTTTTTAGGCAAGTCTCACAGGTGAATCCCACCTCCGTAAACAGCACAGTAGCGAAATCAATGAGAGTTATGCTACTCAACACAAGGAGTTGCAATCATAAAATGCACACACTCACAGCACTCCTCAGTATGGACAACATCAACATCTGTGCAGTAACTGAAACCTGTTTTAAGGCTCCTGAGAGCACACCAGCACTACCGGACTACAACCCATACCACACATTTTGGCCACAGAACATGGACTGGCACAGACATGGAGAGGGTGTATCCATATTCATCAGGGATACCTACACCTCCAGGTTAGTGGGGCAGCATGATACCTCTGAGATCATCCATGTGCAGCTAACATCAGCCACAACTGCAATGCAAACTGTGGTCTACTACAGATCACCCTCCATGACCCAGGACCACCACTCCACCTACCTGAAGACAGTGGAAAACATGACAGTCCTACCGAACACCCTGGTATTGGTCGATTTCAATTACCCTACCATTAACTGGGAAACTTACTCGAGTACTCACTTCCAAGCTCAGCACTTCCTGGAATTTATCACCTCAAATGCCCTGTATCAGATGGTAAACTCCCTAACCAGAGGTGGAAACATACTAGAAGTGGTACTCACCAACATGGGCAACAGGTGCACCACAGCAGAGGTAAACCGGTCATTGGTTAGATCTGACCATGAACTATTCACTGATGATTTCCACACCCAACCATCTCCCCCACCCAAGGTAATCACAGTGAAAACCTTTCCTACAGCTAACTTCACACTACTAAAGACAGAGGTGGGAGGTTTTACAGCCCCCACGGTAAGGGAAAACACTGCTCAAGATACAGAAAGATTTACAAATGCACTCTATAAGCACCTAAAAGGATGTATGGATCGTGCCATCACTGGTAAACCAAGATTTGCTCCTTCAAGACAATGACACCAGTCTGGTGGACCCCTGCAATAAACAGGCTATACAACAGAAGTATGACAGTAGTACAGAAAAACAGCAAATCCCAAGAAGGGCAGGCATCTGTGACCAATATTAGTAAGAAACTTAAGCCACTCATGAAATCATCCAAGGCTAACTTCAACAGGAAAATAGGCAAGGATTCGAAAGATAACCACAAAGCCTTCTTTGGCTATGTCAAGGATCTAAGTGGTAACACACACATTTGCACTGTGCCGGTGCAATATAGCACAAAATATACTGAACCTACTAATATCGCCAACATCCTTGCAGATACATTCAGTGCAAACTTCACCCCCTAAAGAGCCCACAACAATACCCATAAAGTACAGTATCCCAGACATCAGAGACACACAGGTGGAAATAGCCCTTTCAAATGGCAAAACACAGTGTCAATGGAGGCAGATGGTGTCCCAGACTGCGTCTTCCAAACACTACAAGATGAACTAACCCCCCCACCTAATTAAGCTTTTCAACCTCAGCCTCTACACAGGCTACATGCCCATACAATGGTGCATAGCAACAGTTATTCCACTCCACCAAGGTGGAAACACAACTGACCATGGTAACTACCACTCCATAAGCCTGACTAGCCTGGTCTGCAAAGCTATGGAGCGCATCCTCAAGGCACTCATTAACAAAGACATTGGTAACCTCCAAACACTTGACCCAACCCAGGTCATCTTGGTTGAGTGCAGATCATGCCTACTGAACCTGTTTGATGTCTTACAGACAGTCACCAAGGCATTAGATGAGGGGAGAGGTGGTTCACACATACTACCTGGACCTCGCCAAGGGTTTTGACACCATTCCCCACTCAGGTATTATTGATAAACTCACCAGCCTGTACATGAACCCATACATCACAGGATGGGTTGCCAACAGGCTTACACACAGAACCCACATGGTAAGACTAGCAGCCTCTAGGTCCAACTCTTAGCCAGTCACAACTGGTGTCCCACAGGACTCAGTCCTGGGACCCTTACTGTTTGGCATATACTTCTCAGAGGTACAGGCAAACACAGGTCGACTATGGCAGACCATGTTTGGCAATGACTGCAAACTGGGAGCCATAACTGACAGTCCAGCTGATACAGACATCCTTCAAAGGGCCGCACAGAGACCGACACAGGGTGTCAAAGTCATGGCCTCAAGCTAAGTGCCACAAACTGCATGGTCATTCCATTTGGGAAAAATTAAACACCCACATATTAACACATAAGTGGCAGCCACCTTGATACAGACAAGGTAATAGGGGATCTGGGGACTAAGGTATATAGTGATCTCTCCTTTAACAATCATATCTCCAAAGTAGTTAGGACATCCTTCTATGTAGGCCATCAGATTACTAAAGGGTTCGCATCTAGACATACTGAGGTTATAGTGCCCTTTTACTCGTCACTCATGAGTCCCATCATAGAGTATGATAACCCATTTGGGATGTACCTCAGAAGACAATTCTGACAGCCGGAAGGTCCACAAACATACCTAGCCAAGAGAATTACTGGCCTCAAACATATGTCCTATGCAGCCAGACTGAATAAACAACTGTTTTACTCAGTGGCATCTCATCTACTCTGAGATAATCTCTGCTGGCCAACAAAGCCATGTCCAACTCAGGCTTAATGGATATGCTCCACCTATGAGAATCCATGTCATAGTGAGCCACAAACTGTAGTGAGCTAAACCTTGCCACAACAATAACTAGAACTTGCTGGAGGGACAGATTTCTGTCACAGAAACTCCCCATGCTTTGGAACAACATCCCTAATTATATTATACAGAGCTCCTCAATAACACTCTTTAAGAGAAACCTTGAAGAGTGACTGGGGAACAGTAGATACACCCAGGGATCCCGCCATTGGCTCTGCTCCACAGAGGGACAGTTAATTAATCAATGGGGTGGCAAAAGCTGACACATTTTGGCTAGGCTTATGAATGCCCTTGGGCAGTTAGCCAAGTACCTACCTATGAACCTATACATACAGTATCAGCACATGCTGATAGCTTAATTTACTGTTCAGGTGTTGCCTTACATTGTGCCAATGGCAGTTGTGTGTGCAATAGTTGAGGGCTGCTTATGTTGGATGCACACAGTAGACTGCCTATACATCACAATTTACAGGTAGTCTTGTGTGTGTGCCATCCATTTTTACTGTGTGTGCAGGTGGAGAAAGGTGTCAGTCCCTAGGTGCCTACACTGTCAGTGTGTGTGTTATATGTTCCCTCCTTGCCAAGGCATGGGCATACTGGGCATGCCTCAGTCTGCCTACTGGGGCTGGCTCAAGGTATTCGTGATCTGAGTACCTCTGTGCCTGTGGGGCCCTTAGCAATGGTGGTGGGCTGTGAGGACCTTCACCATTCTGTCCCTGCTGCAGCTGTTTCTGCAGGATCATATTGTGTAGCATGGCACATACTATGAAGATGTGGGCACACATGCCTGGAGAGTACTGCAAGCCTCCACCAGAAATGTCCAAGCAATGGAGCCATGATTTAAGCATCACAAACACATGCACTATGATGATTCTGGTTTGTGCGTGTGCCTCATTATGGCGTTCTTGCATGAGTGTGTGTGCATTTTTGATGGGAGTCATCATCCACATTTCCAGTGCATAGCCAGCATCCCCCACCAGGTGGCCATTTGGGATGTCCCCCCTGGCAAATACCTGATACAGCTGTGAGGCATGCCAGATGTGGGAGGTGTGATAGCTTCTAGGGCTGCCAGCACACACATCCATGCTAATGCTCTGGGCATTGCACACAACCTGGCAGTTGATGGAGGGGTATCCCTTGCAGTTTATGTAGCACCTACCCTGCCCACTGGGTGGTGACTTGACTTGTATGTGCATGCAGTCTATTGCACCCAGTACCTCTGGGTATTCTGCCACATGGTGGAAGAGAC
Source organism: Protopterus annectens (assembly GCF_019279795.1). NCBI lineage: Eukaryota > Metazoa > Chordata > Ceratodontiformes > Protopteridae > Protopterus > Protopterus annectens. The sequence continues at coordinate 454,146,567 of NC_056727.1, read as the reverse complement.
GCATATTGCTGGCCATCTCCTCCTGCATTTGGGGGAAGTATATGTGTTCATTGGCATGTGGTAACATGGCATCCAGGAACTGGTGAAGTACCCTGGATGCTGATGCCTGTGAGATCCTCATGATATCCCCAAATGGCCTTTGAAAGGTACCTGTGGCTAGTATTCTCAGGCTTACACATACCTTCATATCCACTGGGATTTGTTCCCCTCTGTTTGTTCTGGCTCTGAGGCGTGGCCAGCACAACTCCACAAGTTGCTGTAGGGTGTCCCTGTCTACCCTGTAATGCTCTACTATCTCCAGATCATGTAGCCCCTGGTAGGTTAACCTGGGTCTGAACAGTCTTCTCCTCCTCTGGTGCCTGAGGTGGTTGTCAGTATCATCCTCCACACCACCTTCAGTCTCCAACACATGCTGGTGGATCAAAGCTATGGCAGCCCCTAACATGTGCATATTAAAAGTTCCCCGTATGTATACACCAATGGTGCAGAGTGTATGGGAATACACAAGTGTGTGTGAGGTGCTTTCACACTTTATACTATTGTGCTATGGATGCTGCTGATGTCATTGGCTGTGTATGAGCAATTCCAGCTGCAGGGTATCTTAAGTATGGGTTTTACAGTGACAACTGCAAGTGTGGGGACTGTAGTGTGGAGTTATGCTTGCCTGCCTTGATTAATCTGTTGCCCTTTATTTCACTTTTACACCTGGATCCCATCCCATTGTCAGGCATGCATCCACCTGCCAACTTTCTTGTTTTGTACTTTCCCTACCCAGTCATGTGTTGCAAAATGTGTTTTGTAGCTGAAATAATGCAATTCTGCTTTGTTCTGCCTTGACACTTTACTGTTTTCTTTGCAGTACAGCCCCTCCCCTTTCTTGTTCTGCAGATAGCTGCTTGCAGCCTTTTTAGCTGTTGTTAATGGCCCACTGTAGGTTCCTAGGTGTTAATTAGTCATTTGCACTCCAATTTCCCTGCTGCAGCATTTCTTTATTTTTTTCCTATATCTTTCCTGTTTCAACTCCAGTGCACGCCACACAAACCCATTTACCGAGTTTAAGTGTGTTTTAATCTCCGTTCACATGCATACTCGGTTACCTTGTGTGCTCTCAGCTAAGCAAAGCTATAGCCAGTTCAACACACCCCTTTCCTGCAGCTTTGCTTAGCTATGGAAAAACTGGATTAGCAATGCTCCAATCTGCTTACAGCAAAGATGACACACCCCTCTCGATGTCATTTTTATCTCAAGGGCACACCTCAGTGTTATAACGCTACACTGTGAGATGCATCCTTACACCAGCAGGGAATCTGTGATTCACTATTACTCCTCTCATTTGCATGCCATTGCCTACTAATTCCTAGCTACCGTGGAAAACACTGTCACAGCTCCTTAGCAACCCTTGCACCATGGTGTGGTGTAAAATGCCTGCCACTGATTATTATGGGGAAATCATGATATGTGTTACACTGCAGTTTTATTCTATATTTTTCTATTTTCCCTGCAATCCCGTTTGCGCGCCACTGCCCTGCGCTTAAACTTAGCAAAAGTGTGAAAAAAAATTAAATGTTCTTTTTATATTTTGTACATTTTTTTATGCCAATGGCTATATATTTAATGATTGGCATATATTAACAATATAATACATGTGTTTGGTCGGTTGTCATGGCTCCGATTTTATGTTTGCAAAAATGTAAAGTGTTTTTTGCGGTTTACATTTCTGCATGCTTACACTACGCCTGCACCACTTCCTGGATCGATAAATACCTTCATTTGCATGCTGCATTGCTGCAAATTGGGTAATTAGCATTCAGGGGCCGGGAGCTGTGCGAGCATAGCGTACGCAGATAGTGCACGTGGAAAGAGCTCGTACCTGGATCGCTCGCCGGCCATATTTGGTGTTGGAATGCCAATGCTATGCCTGCACCTGGTGCAAGCTTCATGAATCCCGGGGAACATCTTTTTATAGCCCAGCCATAAAGTAATTTCATTTCAGCTATTTTTTCTGAAGTTTTGCAAGTTAGCATTCTGTATTCCAGTTTTCCCTGTTAAAATATATGCATATAAACAGTTACAATAGTGTATTTACATTTCTGTTCTATTCCAGTAGGGCATGCTGTGGTTATATTTTAAGCGCTTTGCAAAAACATTTTTAACACACACTTCTGTAGCAGCAGTTTGATATACACCTGACATACAGCCCTAATACATTTGTAACACAAGTATCTTATATGAATCATGTTGATATTCACAAATGAAATATGATTATTTACAAAATTCCAGCTAGCTGTGCTGCCAGTATCTCCCTTTGTCTCACACACACACACACACACACACACACACACACACACACACACACACACACACACACACACACACACACACACACACTAGTTTGTCAAATCTAGAGTAAAGACTATTTAAAACTGACCAGAAGATAAGGGCATAAGGTATTTTCATCCACCAAAACACCCCCTGCCTCCACCAGCAGTTATCACCATTTTCATGACTATCTATACCCCATTACATGTTCCTTATTGGTAGCTTTGGATGAGCTACATGCAACTGTATAAGGATCACTAGCATCATGCCATAATATCCAGCCATATGTAGCACAGTTTACATAGATGAAACTTTATGAGAGCACAAGAAATATTATCCACATTATAAAATATAGTAAGTAATATGCACAATCTCTGCAGAAGAAAAAGTCATCTGAATAATTCCACATTAAAAGGGCACTATTTATTTAGCATTTGTTGACTGAGTTAATCCCTCTAGGCTAGCGGCCTCTTCAGGGGGCACCCAAGCTGGAATTTATACTAAAGGGGGAAATTTAGTCAGAGCATAGGGGAACTTCCCATAAACGTTTCAATAGGTGCCATGGGATCTTTTACATCCACATGACGTATTACCAACTCAAGCAGGTGGACCTTTATTTTATATTTCATCTGAAGGATTTCACACTCAGGAAGGCAGCACCCCCCCACCCCATGCTACACTGCAGTGTCAGCAATCCATCTACCTGCTGTGAAAATAGAATGTACAGACTTTTCTTCCAAAGGTGAGTGTACTATCTGGTGTGTCACTGACACACCATGGTAATGTAGAGGTTGTTGCTGGCAATCAACATTTGTAGATGAAGCACTGCAAAGCAAAGCAAAGCAGTGCCTGCTGCCCTTGAAGAATAAATTGCATGGGTTGCAAAAAATGGTGTGCTGATGATACTGACATAACATTTCCTGAACTAGATCAGCTATGCATTAGGGAATGGCTGGCAAACAATGACAACAGGTTCATAGTTATAAGGCATACACTCCCGGAGACCATTAAGAAGCATAGACCAAATTTCACAATTCTCCAAAGCACTGCTTGGTTAACTGACTTGCTCAATGTCACACAGTAAGTAAATGTAGGTGGAATGATTCAAACCCTGCACCCTTGCAAGGCAAAGCAGCTCATCAATAAGTTGGAGCTTCATTCCCCTGTGCTAACTGCCACAGTAGTTGTGTTTAAGTAAATGCTGACATCCTTTACAATCCAGTATTGTTGAAAAGACTGTATCACACCAATATGCAACACTGACTACATAATGGATGCCGAAGATTGGGTTGTTCTAATCATAACATCCAATAATGCAGACTATATGACCTGATGAAGATTAACCCCATTGCAGTTGGTATTATAACCTCACAGTGGATGATAGACAGGTCCTCTCCACATTTATGCATGATCAAGAGGTTCCATGTATGAAACCCAACAAAGGCAGAGGCCTTGTTATTATGTACCAGTGGGACTATGCTGGCTGTATGTACAGTTTCTTGGGTGACATTGATATCAATTTTTCCATATCTCTCAATGAAATTAATGTAGTGCACAAGAGTATTAGAGTAGCTTTGGATAAGCTGTTATTGTTTGATCATATTCCTTTGAACCTTCATGAGTTCTTAAAGGTGTTTGATCTCGTTATTCCTAAAATATTTGGGATTTTCAAAATTCACTCTAACTCCATGGACCCTCCTCTTCATCCAGTTGTTGCTTTTGCTGGTTCTATCACTGAACCCCTTGCTAAGTTTATTGATTGCAAACTGAAGAAACTTTGTGACCAGTTTCAACATCTGATCCATGACTCTTGAGATCTACTTGACAAGTTGCGAAATTTGAACATTGGTCAAGATGGTGGAGCACCCACCAAGAGGAGAAAATGCTGAGAGAAGAAAGGAGCCACTTTTGAGATTTTAAGTATTTTGCTTCAGATTATTTAAGTTTTTCTGCATTGCCGCCTACTTTTGAGCATTTCCTGGCTTGTTAAACTTGATTTCTGTGTTGGTAACTGTATTTAGAACACAACCTAGAGCTGATTACTGAATTTTCTGCCTGCACTTATTTTTAAAATCGTTTTTGTCTTAAAACATGCATTTTATCTGTCTCTGGCCTAGCACTCAAGTGTGGGGACATTTACTGCACTGTTCTAACTTGCTGATACTTGTGAACCTCTGCTTTTCTTAAAAAAAAAACAAACAAAAAAAATCTTGCTTTTTCCCCACTTTTCTGAGATTTAAAAAAGTTCAGTTACAGATTTGCTGTTCTGAACTGTTTGTAAGTTTCCTGGAGGCCATTGTTTTTTTGGGCTAAAGGGAAGTCTTTGTGTTCATCAGTGGCAGTGATAAACATTGAGCAGCCTTCCTGCCCCTGTGGGAGTGGTTACTGCCTTGAAACTGTAGTTTTATTGGCCATTTTGGGTCAATTCCAAACTCCTTGATCTCCCTCTCTTAAAACCCGATTGCCTCATGGTTTTGGCATCTTTTTGGACTTGTTGGCTGTTGGTGAAGCACCCACCAAGAGGAGAAAATGCTGAGAGAAGAAAGGAGCCACTTTTGAGATTTTAAGTATTTTGCTTCAGATTATTTGTTAAGTTTTTCTGCATTGCCGCCTACTTTTGAGCATTTTCTGGCTTGTTAAACTTGATTTCTGTGTTGGTAACTGTATTTAAAACACAACCTAGAGCTGATTACTGAATTTTCTGCCTGCACTTATTTTTAAAATCGTTTTTGTCTTAAAACATGCATTTTATCTGTCTCTGGCCTAGCACTCAAGTGTGGGGACATTTACTGCACTGTTCTAACTTGCTGATACTTGTGAACCTCTGCTTTTCTTAAAAAAAAAACAAAAAATCTTGCTTTTTTCCCACTTTTCTGAGATTTAAAAAAGTTCAGTTACAGATTTGCTGTTCTGAACTGTTTGTAAGTTTCTTGGAGGCCATTGTTTGCTTGGGCTAAAGGGAAGTCTCTGTGTTCATCAGTGGCAGTGATAAACATTGAGCAGCCTGCCTGCCCCTGTGGGAGTGGTTACTGCCTTGAAACTATAGTTTTATTGGCCATTTTGGGTCAATTCCTAACTCCTTGATCTCCCTCTCTTAAAACCCTCTTTTGCGCGGTTTTGCTCATTTTGGCGCATAGCGCAACATCGGGCAGCACCGCCTAATTGGGTTTAAACTATTCCTGGCTCCACAAAGTCTGCTCTTTACTTTTTCCCCTTAGAACTGCTCTATCTCTCAAATTAAACACCATATTCTCATTCTAAGGCCCCTCACTGGTCCAAATAAGTAATTTTACAAGTTAGCACTAATAAACCATAAGCACTACTTACTCTTATACTCTTTACGATTACCTTGTCCCCTATTGGTCCGTTTTAATTCAGTTCCCTATATTACTCTAGCATGTCCAAAGGTCAGTCAATGGTTTCCTCTCCAGTCCAGCTGGGGAATCTTTGAATTTTGAGGCAATGTTACAACTGTCTCATGTACACGGACAACCCTCTCCTCCTCCAAACAGGTTCAAATATATGTGAGAGATGCAACCATATAGCCAAACTGGAGGCTGAGCTCTCTCATCTCAAAACTGGTGTAACCAGTCAGGAGGAGAATGTAACCTCACACAACACAATTCCAGTATCACATAGTCCCACCACAACAGCGAACCAAACACATGAAAACACAAAAACATACTCGGAGGCTCTAAATAAAAATCTACCTAAGCAACAGAGACCTCCAAAGCAGACATCCAAGCAAACACTACCCCAAAACAAAACACGTACAACACATAGCACACAAAGTCAGTGTACCAAGCAGTCACAGCCCTTAAGGCTCAATAACACACCTGATACTCTTGTAATAGGTGACTCTATTGTCAGACACACTGATGTCCCGCTCACCAGGCTGAATAAAGAGAAGGTCACAGTGAGCTGCCTTTCAGGTGCTAGGATCCTCCACATAACGCAAGCACTCAGGTCACTCCAAAGAAAATACAAATATGACTCAGTCATTGTACATGCTGGCGTGAATGACCTGAGACGTACCTCCCTCTACTACATGAAAAGAGACATAGAGGAGCTCTCTGATCATGTAGCCCAGGCCGGTATGACCCTGACCTTGAGCAGCATCTTACCCTCACCTAGAATGATGCCACAGTGTAAAGACAAAATGATCGATTTTAACAATTGGCTAAAATTTTGGTGTCATTCAAAGGGGATCCAGTGTCTGTCAGCCTGGGATGACATGCTCGACAAGCCACGTTGCTTCGCTAGGGACGGCTTGCACCTGTCACCCCAGGGCTTTCAAATATTGGCAAAGGCTCTTGCCACCCCCATAGTGCCTTTTTTAGGCAAGGCTCAAAAGTCAAACCCACCTCCATAGACAGCACAAGGAACAAGAAACTAAGGGTAATGCTGCTAAATGCCAGAAGTCTTAACCTCAAGATGCATGCACTCAAAGCTCTCCTCAGTATGGAGAACATCAATATCTGTGCAGTGACAGAAACCTGGTTCAAGACTCCAGAGAGCACCCCAGCACTACCAGGTTATACCTCATATCATGCTTTTCGGCCCCAAAACCCTGACCGAACCACAAAAGGAGGGGGAGTTTCCATATTTATCAAGGATATCCACACTTCCAGGTTAGTGGCATTGCACGAAGTATCGGAGACCATCCATGTGCAACAGACAGTGGGCAAGACTGCTTTTCAGTTTATAGCATCCTACAGACCACCCTCTCAAAGTCAGGAATCCCACTCAGCTTTCCTGAAAACATTGGAGAACATGAAGATCTCTCCGAACACCATTATATTGGGTGACTTCAACTACCCAAACATAGACTGGGAGCATTACTCAAGCTCCAGCACCTTAGCCCAAAGGTTCCTGGAATTTATAAACTCAAATGCTATGGAACAACTAGTCACCACTCCCACAAGAGGGGAAAACATACTAGACCTGATCATTACCAACATGGGGACTCTATGCTGCATACCAGAAGTATATCCCTCATTGGTAAGATCAGACCATAAATTAATTTCACTGGATATCCACATCCCGACCCCACCCCCATCCCAGAAAACCACAGTGAAAAACTTTGCAAAAGCGAACTTCACACTTCTCAAAACCGAAGTGGAATCCTTCAAGGTCCCAGGGCCAGTGGAAACTACAGCCCAAACTGCAGAATCCTATATAAATGCATTCTACGGACATCTCCAGGAATGCATGGATCATGCTATCCCAAACAAAATCAAGACCCAATCATCCAAAGGCAGGCGTCCAGTCTGGTGGACCCCAGCCATAAATAAACTGTACAACAGAAGGAGGAAGCTACTACATGATAGAGCAAAATCCCTAAAAGGGAAGGCATCTCTGATCAGTACTAGCAAAAAATTATGATCCCTCATAAAATCCTCCAAGGCCAGCTTCGAGAGAAAAATTGCACAGGACACTAAAGACAATCATAAGGCTTTTTCAGTTATGTTAGGAACCTGGGATGCAACTCCCAGACTTGTTCTGGGTTGATTCTAAGCGACAAAAAATACACTGAACCCACAGACATCGCCAATATCCTGGCAGACAGGTTCAATGCAAACTTCTCCCCCTCCCCAAAAGAGCAAGTATCTATCCCAACAGAGTGCAGCCTCCCAAACATCTCTGATGCTCAGGTGAAGGCCACCCTCTCCAAAGCAAAAAACACTGCTTCCATGGGACCAGATGGCGTCCCGGGTTGCTTCCTACATGAACTCCAAGAAGAACTAATCCCTCAAGTAAAACTGCTGTACAATCTCAGCCTCACTACAGGATATGTGCCCAAAGAATGGTGTACAGCAACAGTGGTCCCACTCAACAAAGGTGGTGCCTCTGCGGACCCTGGAAACTATCGCCCCATAAGCCTGACTAGCCTAGTCTGCAAGGCTATGGAGAGGATCATCATGGAACTCATAAACAAAGACATTGGGGACCTACAGACACTAGATCCTACCCAATTTGGCTTCGTCAAGGGCAGATCCTGCCTTTTGAACCTGGTTGACTTCTTCAAAACAGTCACCAAGGCCATAGATGAAGGAAAGGTAGTCCACACAGCCTATCTGGACCTTGCAAAGGCATTTGACACAATACCCCACTCGGGCATCATAGATAAGCTATCCAGCCTAAATATAAACCTCTATGTCACAAGATGGGTTGCAAACTGGCTCAAAGACAGAACCCACAGAGTCAGAGTTGCTGGAGCCATGTCAGACTGGAAAAGTCACAAGTGGTGTCACACAAGGTTCTGTCCTGGGACCTCTCTTGTTCGGCATTTACTTTTCTGAGGTACAGGCCAATGTGGGAGGACTATGGCTCACCAAGTTCGCAGATGACTGCAAACTGGGTGCCATAATCGACTCTCCAGCTGACACAAACATCCTTCAAAAAGGTCTCGCAGAGACGGATAACTGGTGCCAGAGCCATGGTCTAAAGCTAAATGCCAAAAAGTGTATAGTCATACCCTTTAGCAAAAACAATGTGCCCACAAATTACCACACAGCTGGTAACCCATTAAGTACAGAGAAAGTAATTAGGGATCTGGGGACCCAAGTTGATAGTAATCTCTCCTTTGACAACCACATTGCCAAAGTGGTTAGAAAGACTTTCTACATAGCCCACCTCATCATGAAAGGATTCACATCTAGATCAAGAGAGGTAATCGTGCCCCTTTATTCATCCCTCATCAGGCCCATCATAGAATACAATGCCCCCTTTGGGATGTACCTTACCCGACACCTGCAGCAATTAGAAAGACCCCAAAAGTACCTCACCAGGAGGATCAAGGGACTCAAACAGATGCCATATGCTGCTCGGTTAAAAAAACTCCAGCTCTACTCAGTTGCATACTGCCTACTTCGAGGCGATCTATGCCTGACATATAATGCTATGTCCAACCCAGAATTAATGGACATGCTCCACCTCAGTAAATCTAAATCTCTTAGAGCCACGCGATCGAGGGACTTGAACCTCAGCACAGAAATAAATAGAACATGCTGGAGGGACAGATTCATAACCCAGAGGATCCCTTCGCTCTGGAATAGAATTCCAATTCATGTTAGGCAGAGCACCTTACTGACTCTCTTCAAGAAGAATCTTGATGAGTGGATGGGGGATCATAGGTTTGTCCCGGGGATTACTTCCATGTCACTATTAGACAGAGGCACAGTAAACTAAACTTTAAAAAGGGCACAGTATACTCAAATCAATGGGTGGTGTAAGCCAAACATAATCGGGCTAGGCTTATAAATGCCCCAGGGCAGATAGCCTAGTATGAACCTATGAACCTATGAAGATTGTTTTTGTCACCTGTGATATCTGCAACCTTTTTTTGGTCATTCCCCATGAGGACAGGTTATTATGGTTTGATGAGGTGGTTCATAAATTTGGTAATTCAACTTCACAAGATGAAGGCTTGGTCCATGAGCTAATGGATATGATTCTTTCGAACAGCCTTGTTACTTTTGGTGATGAGTATTATAAACACATTTCTGGAGTTGCTATGGGGGCCTCTTGTGCCCCCATTTATGCCAACTGTGTTTTGCTAAAACGGGAGCTTGAGATTCTTTAGCAGCACCCCCTCTTTGAACATTGTATTGGATATTATTATGATGCCCGCACCCTGGCCCAGCAATCAAGGAGCCTCAGTCCTCACCACTAATACCAGAGAGGGCATCTCATATAAGAGCAAAGGATAACAAATACACACAGTAAAGTACAATTTCCCTTAAGTGCACACAGAGATCACAGTTAGTCTGGGGTTGGTTGCTCCCTTGCTCTCCAGGTCCCCAGTAAGACTCCTGAAGATTGGGGAAGATGGGTGAAGGCTGCTAGCCTAGCCAAATAGAATTTGATACATAATTCTGGCATTTGTAAATATAAATGTAAAATACAGGTTTGTGTCTTAAATGTAAAAAATGTTGTTTTAACAGTGTGGCAACATTGCCATCTGCTGTAAGGAAAACTAAGTCAAGCATTTCAAATCTTTCCTTTGAAATTAAAATTATTTCATTACTGCCTTTGATGTTTTACAAGCCGGCTCCAGCCTGGCTAGAGGAAGGCTTCCTGCCTATTGTTTTAAGGCTAAAGTTAATGACCAGAATTTACATATGGAATGTCCTTTATTGCTCGAAGTGTAAAAGAATGTAAACGTAGTTAATGTGCAGCCTGGCAACTCCAGGAAGGGTGAAAAAGATGATGTAATGTTTATCAGAACTGGAGTTTCAATTTAAACAGTGAGAAAGAAATTATTGAACATTTTTGAATTGACTATTCAACTCTCAGCACTCTGCCTGTTGTCTTAAGTAAGTTACTTTATAAGTATGTTTTCTTGTAGAAATAGCTAGGACTATAAAGGTTAGACTAAGTGTTTTTCTGTTATGTCAGAACTGTACTACGGAATTATTTTACGTTTCTGTGTGATCTCTGAACTCTTGAATAGCACTGTGGTGTAGTAGCATTTTCTTGTGTTTTTGGTATTTATTATTAAATATTTTTAAAACCTCTTAACTGTGGCTGGTTTGGTGTAGAGATAAGTTAGCTCTAGAGTACATTGCATGCTTATAAGTGATCTTGAACTAAGCCACTCTGATAAGTCTTAAGACTGATTAGTCACACTTACCAATTGGATAATAATATTGCACAGTAATAATTGGGTACCCTTTTAAGGGCCTTTGGGTAGCTGATAATTATTAGCTGGTGGTGGCAGTAATTACTACCGTATAGTCTGAGTAAAGGGGCACAGCTTGAGAATCTGTGCCAACCTTTCCCAGGAGTGTCTGTGAAGTTGTATAAATGCTTAACTCAAAGTATGTGTCTGTGTCAGCTACTTGGGCAGGGACATGAAGCACTGGTTGGACAGAGAGGGTACTGGTGGTTAGCTTGCCAGCTAGGCTGAGATCTGGACCCTATAGCTGTGCCAGTGGGGAGTCTTATTGGGGACCTGGGGAGCAAGGGAGCAACCAGCCCCAGACTGACTGTGATCTCTGTGTGCACTTAAGGGAAATTGTACTTTACTGTGTGTATTTGTTATCCTTTCCTCTCATATGAGACATCCTCTCTGGTGTTAGTGGTGAGGATTGAGACTCCTTGATAGCTGGGCCAGGGCACGACCGTCACAATTATCAATATCTAAATGATTTATTGTTCATTTGGCAAGGTGATTTGAATGAGTTTTTGTGTCTGTTTTAACATATGGAGGGCAGCGCCAGTTTCCTCAGGTTTACCCATTTGATTGGGGTTGATGACATCAATTATTTGGACATTTTTTTTTTGTATCGTTTGTTTATGGTGACATTGAGACCAAAGTTTACAGGAAACCGACTTTCTGTAACAGTTTTCTATTTTTTTCTAGTTGTCACCCCTTCATCAAAAGAAGGGTATTGTGCATAGCCAATACATTAGGGTGTCCAGACTTACCTCCAATGACAAGGTTTGTCAGAGGAGTTTGCTACGCTTAAAAAGATGTTTGTTGACTGGGGCTATCCGATTGACATTCTCCATTCCATTGAGGCTGATATCTGGGTTGGGAGGAATGACAAATATGGTCCCATTATTAAAAAAGGCCTTTAGGTTAAACAGGATATGATTAGGGGGAAGAGAGTTGGTTTCAATTTACACAATAACATGGTGTTACATTAGTCCACTGATTTTATTTATTTATTTATTTATTTTATTTTACATTTGTTGACCGGGCTAGTCCAGCTGGATAATTTCCATTTTCAGTGGAGGCCCGGGGAGAAAAGCTCCACAATTAAAACAAGGTTAAACATTTAAGCAACAATGCATACATTTTAGTGTAGTAGAAAATACAGCGAAAAAAACAGGTAAAAAACAAATAGCCTAAGCTATATATTCATATTTTTTTTTTTTTTTTTTTTTTTTTTTTTAAGAACAGTACAGTAATTTAGTCATTTGAAATAGCAGGGAAAGATAGTGATTTTTACGTAGGGAGGTATGGCTGAAGAGTGAAGAAGTCATTTAGTCTGGATTGGTACAGGAGCAGAGCCAGAAGTTGTTAAGATGTAATAGAAGTTGTTTTTTGAAAAGTTGAAAGGAGTCTAGTGAGGTAATGTGTGGGGGGAGGTTATTCCATACTTTCCCTATGGAGTTTGAAAATAGACAGTTACCTGCTGAATTTGTAATTCTAGTTGTGGTGACTTGTATCTTTTCGGCAGATCGCAACTGTTTCAAGTTTTTGTAGGGAGTAAGGAGGTTACTGAGAGCTGGTGTTTTTGTTGGTTGATAAAGAATGTTATGTGTAATTAAGAGTTGTTGATAGATAAGCTTGTTAGGTAGTTCTAACCATTGTAATTGTTTTAAGTTATTACAGTGGTGAGTTCTGTACTGGGATGCTGTGGCAAAACGGGCTATATTATGATAGGATGTAGTTAGTTTTTTCTGATGTTAAGGAAATTGAAAATGCTATATGGAGGAACTGGGCTGTCTTTGAATGTGACGATTCTATCAAATCTTTATTCAAGGACAGTCCTGCTTTTACATACAAAAGAAAATGCAACACTAAAGACCTTTTGGAAAGACTGCTTCCTGAAACATACAACACATTCCCAGTGGCTATATGTTGTTGGAGATGTCACCAATGTGACTTTATAGAGAATAATTACTCTGGAATGTTGTATGATAAAATTAAGTAAAGAGCCAAGGGGGGCAAGTTTTTTTTGTTACTCAGAAAGAGTGGTTTACCTTGCAATATGTGTTCAGTGCCAAGCATTTTATGTTGGCAAAACTAACAATGGTCTTAACCATAGAATTTACCAATATTTGTACAGTGTGCAAAGGGTTGACAATAAAATTGCCCTTGCAAGACATTCTGTAGTTTGTCAGGGCTTTGTGAAGTTTAAGTTTTTTGTTTTGGAGCATGTATCAGCTGCCAATTTCACTGGTGATTGGAAAAACACCTTACTGCAATATGAAATGCTTTGGCAGCTTTATTTGGATGCCACCATGTTTCCTGGAATTAACAAAGCTATTTCCATCTTCAGTGAATTGAAGGCGAGAGCCAGTTGTTTTGAAATAGTTATTTAGTGGAATCAATTTAACATTTAGTTTATTTTGTTCCTTATTTAGTAGGCTTTGTTTTAATTTTTTTTAAACAAACCGAATAGTTTGGTTGATTTTGAATGTTGTTTTAATATGTTGGCATATGATTGGTTAATCAGGGGGCGTGTTTACTATGGCGGGGTTTTTGAAAGTGGTTCCTTTTATTGCTAATGGTTTTGATGATGTCTTAATGTTTTAAAAGACGAAAGCGCTTAAACTTTATTTATTAAAGTTGGATTTTCTGTGTGCTAGACGTCTTGGTTTGTCAATTTATTAGTCTATTTTTCCTGCAAAAACCTGTAAGTGGAATACCTATTGTACTATACTGGGGAACAAGTTTCATATAACACCCTGCTGTCCTTTAAAAAATGCCTATACCTGTTTATTCTTGGCAGTAGGAGTGGGCCATGCTTGAATAGTTTCAACCATGTTAGGATCTGGTTTAATCATTCCACCAACCACAGCGTGACCCAGGTAAGATATCTCTGAAATACCCATCTGGCACTTGTTAGCCTTGTAAGCTGCACATGTCCTGAGCATGGACTAACTGTATATGGCAGTATGATCCAGATAAGCAAGGGCATAATCTCCAGCTCCTGCTGGGATGCAATCTACCAGTGTCTGGAAAGTTGCTGAGGTGTTCTTCATACCAAAGGGCATTTTTGAAAACACATACAACCAAAACAGGGACCATAAACACTGACTTCTCTCTCTCTGGTTGCAAGTATCACAGGGACCTGCCAGTGACTCTTTGTCAAGTATACTTAGCTCCACCTGGCTGCATTAAGGCTTCATCTGTCCTGGACACGGAGTAAGCACCTGACTCCTTGTGACTGTTCAGTTTCCTGTAGTCCACACTGAACCAGATGGTGTCATCCTTTGATACCAACACATCTGTGAGGACCAGGGACTCTTGGACTAGGGGATATCTCCCAGTTCTAACATGTCCTTCAGCTGCTATTTCAGACTTTGTCGTTGTCAGGCACCCTGTAAGGAGCTTGTCTGATGGATCATCAAGATCCTGAGTCTATGTGGTGTTTCACCAGGTGAGTACACCCTGACCTATCAGTAAACATATTTGATTTTCAGAACTTGGGGTTAGTCATGGAGAGAAGGACAACCCATTCACCAAGGTGTCATAGCAAACATCAAGAAGAAGATCTATCACCAGATCCTATTCTGGTTCCTCCAGCAACTCACGGCAAATATTATGCATCAGTGCATCCCTGTCATGATAGCATTTTATCCTGTTAGAATGTTAGAGTTTGTGCATTGATCCTTCATGATAACTCTATCATGTAGCTGACATCACTCACCTTTTTCACAATGTTGATATGACCTTCCAAGACTGCCTGCAGCTTGTTGCATTTCACTGCAATAAGTACCATGACTTATTGAGCTACACAATACTATGTGGTTCTGAATATCCTGTCATACCAGATCTTTTGCTGTTGTTGTGTCTGTGCCAGGTGTTCCTGGGTCATCCCATGAACTTCCTAAGCCTAGCACTGAAGTTTAGGACATACTCCCCACAGACTCATTGCGGGAATCACACTTAGTCTTCCACACATCATGAATTAAATCTAGGGGTCTTCTTACCTTGTGACCACAGAGTAGTTCACAGGGTGGGAAACCTGTGGATTCTTGAGGCACCGCCATGCATGGAAAGAGAAGATTGGGCAGATACATGACCCAGTCTCTCTTGTGCTGGTCTGCAAATGTTCTCAAAATAATTTTCAGTGCAGAATTAAACCTCTCCACCAGAACATTTATTTGAGGATGGTAAGGGACAGTCTTTAGGTACATTACCCCACAGTGCTTCTGAATTTTTCTAGGAAAACCTGCCTTTTTGAAAATATCTGGAAAAGCATTTGATACCTTCTCAACTTCAGTGGAAGACAGAGCCAGCACTTCCAGGTACCTAGTGGCATAACCCACCATTAGTAGGATATATTTCTTACCTATGAAATATGGGGTAAACAGAGCTTTCACAATATCCATAGCTATGCTCTAAAATGGTTCATCAATAACAGACAACGTCATCAAAGCAGCCTTGTCTTTGTCTCCAGATTTGCCAACCTTCCTGCACTGTTCACAGGTCCTGCAGTAGCTTGTCACATCTTGTGCAACTCCAGCCCAGTAATAATTTTGCATAAGCCCTTCTTTCTCTTCTGCTTCTGATTGTTACATTTCTTCAGCTGCCTTAAATTCTGTAAACTTCATTTCAAGCACCAATCTCTGCAATTCCAGTTGGGCTTGAATGTCCTCTTTAGATGGAACTGGCCATCCTTTGTCTGCCTCCTCCATGCTCTCTCTCCTTGTTGCATAATGTGCAAACCTGCCATACTCTCCTTGGACATATTAGGCCTCTTAGTTCTCATTCTTGACACAACCTTGTTAGCTGTGCCACTGACATTTTAGTGTAGTTGTGAGAAGCCCTCCTTTTCTGCCTGTCCTTAAACTAAGCAGAATCAAAAAATAAAATAATTACTGAATAACTACTGTGTGCAACTGGTCTTCTGTATATTTTAACTTGCTACCATTTTAGGCTGAATAACTTCCATTCCAGTATCCTCACTACTGTCTACCAAGGTGATGCTGGGTTGGTACCATTGCTATCAAACATCACATTCAGACGGCAGGATGCTACCCACTGGTATCAAGATAGCTAGCACTGATGGGATTTAAATCCCATTACGCCAACCAAGGGTGAAATAATAGCCAGAAACTGCATGCAAGTCTATCTTAATAACTAATTCACAAACACCAAGGCAATATGTATTGCTATCCTCGGTATAGGCTTCCAACATCTGCACCCAGACACTGCATACAGGCCATTAGCCAAGCAGTTTCTGTCCTCTGTCTTACCACTATCCCTGTTAACCAATTTTTTCCAGTGCCCACTTATCCATGATAACCGCCTTTTCTCCCTGTGAATACACCCCAATGTCTTAATGACATGCAAGGCACTAAGTTAATCAGTTATAGCAATTAAATCCCAGCAGAAAGACAGTTCCTGGTCTATCATCTTTGTTTGCCACATTAAAAAGTGGGGCCTGCTAATCTGGAAACCTAATACATTTGAAAGACATTCCTTCCTTGTTCTTCAGTATTTAGAAAGATAAAACATGATTTTTAGCCATGAGAACAACACATCGATTGCAGAGAAACAGGAAAGAAGAAAAAGAGAAAAACATATATTTTCACTATTCCCTTTAGCCTAGCCCATACCTTCACAGTAAGTATGGAAAGAAATTGCTAACTGCTTTTCTTTTGTTTAAATAATATATTTCATTGGCCTCTTTTCAGGGGAGACTCAAGGTGGCATTTATATTAATAGTGGACATTTGGCCATGGCATGGGGAACATCCCCTGCTCTTTTCAATAGGTGCTGTGGGATCTTTTGCATCCACCTAAGCTATGACCGACTCATGCAGATGGGGCCTCAGTTTAACATCTCATCCTAGGGGCAACACATTCAGGAGTGCATCACACCCCTAATGATGCACTGCAGTGTCCCACAATCCAATCAAGTGGAGTGGAAATAGAACCCACACCCTTCTGGTTTTCCAGCACCAAAGGTGAGTACGCTGCTGACACTGCTTTTGTATTTGAGTTCTGGTGGTACAGGAGAGAGAGGTGACAGTATAGCTTTGTCAAATATCATCACTAGTCACTCCTGTGTTAGTGATCTAGGAGTGGAAGTTGCTGAAATGGTAGAAAAAAGAAGCACTTTGATCCAAAATGTAATATGAGAAAATACATTAAACGGATGAAATACAGTAATTGATAGACAGCAACGGTTTTAAAAAATCAATTTTAGTTACCACAAAGTCAAGTAACCAAACCACGAAGGCGGACACACCACAGACGTTTATTGGAACAGGCAACAAGTTGCAATCCAATTACAGACTAAGCACTGTTAGAATGCTTTCGCCAAACAGTTAGGCATCATCAGAGTCATAACAATCAAGCATAAATCTCATACATTTTAAATACCATCATTGTCATTACCATTGGTTGAACCAAACCCCTCCCCCTAAAAACTTTAATTATACAACCTCATAAAAAATATAAAAACAAAGTATAAAAAGGACACCTATCAACTAAAATTTATTCTAATGTACTATCTATTAGTCACATTACAACTAATTTATTCAGGAATACAAACTTTGATCAATTAAAACCTTTTTTAAAAATTAAAACATTTCCAAGTGAGTATGTATCTATTACAAATTATATCTGTTGAGATCTAAGTTTTAAAATGGGTTTGATAGAAATGTGGTCGTTTAAACCTGGGGGTCTACAGGCATCTAGTCTGATTTGCCATTCTGTTTCCAAGGCCCCAACACGGTTGACCACATCCCCACCTTCACCACAATCAATTACCCGGCCTATTACAAAAAATAAAAACTTTTTAAACTCACTACATTGTGTGCTATGTACATAAAGTGCATTGTGCAAATCTTTGTTTTTAATTGATCTTAAGTGCTCAGAAATCCGGTCTCGAAGCCTCCTAATAGTTTTGCCTACGTAGTAAGCATTACATGATACACACGAGGCAAGGTATACTAGGTTTTTTGTACAACAATTACACTGTCCTGGACATTTTATAGTGTATTTGTACCCTTCAACACATACATATGTACCCTCATTCACAAACCTACACATTCTACAAAATCCACACTTTTTCATGTTTGACCTATAATTTGTTGTTTTGTTCTTTTCCAAAATGTCCTTCAGGTTCTCCCCTCTACTGTACACAATATTAGGATTTTCACCCAGTGTCTTTTTAACCTCTTCACTCAGAGAGAAACTCCAAACATCTTTCATCATTTTGATAAGGACAGGTGTCATCCCATTATATTTGACCACTAACCGTGGACCTTCTAACTTTTCTTCCTTCTCCCTATCCTTCACTTCTCTTGATGTCAAACCACCCAATAAAATCGGGGCGTATCTACCTCGCCTCTCTCTACTTATATCTCTTTTTACACTAAGTAAGAGCTTTAAAGGGTATCCACGGTCGAGGAACATCCCAATCAATTTAAACATTTCAACCTTAAAATCATCATCTTGACTAACCAACCTAGATGTTCTAACCATTTGAGCCTTAATTAGGCCCTTACGTTGATGAAATGGGTGGTAACTTTTGAAATGTAAAAGGGAGTTCGAATAGTTTTCCTTCCTAAATATATTACTTGAAAATCCCCCTGCATTTTTACGAATCAACACATCCAAATAGGAAATACTCTCACTATCCCATTTAAATGTAAACTTCAAAAAGTTCGTTGTGTCTTCTAAGTAATTCACAAATTCAGATGCTGAATCCTGGTCACCCTTCCATAATATCAGTACGTCGTCCAAAAACCTGTTGTACATAAGGATTTTGTCCTTAAATTTGTTAGGTTTGAAAATATATTCCCTTTCCCAGGTTAAAAGTACTGCATTGGCAAACAACGGGGCACACTTCGCCCCCATTGCTACTCCTGAAACCTGCTGGAAAAGATCTCCTTCAAAAGCCAAAAAATTATTCTTTAACACCAATTCCATCAGTTCCAAAAGGAAATTTGTTTTTTGTCCAGAAAACAACCCACTGTTCACCATAGCCTCAGAAAATAACTCTAATCCTTCTTCTTGTGGAATAACCGAAAATAGGTTAACCACGTCTATAGTCAGGAACCCAAAGTCACCCCTGATTCCTTCTACATCTTTGAACCTTTTCAAACAATGCCAGGAATCTTTTATTATGTGTTCCACATCTTCAAACATAGATTTAAGTGAAATATCTACAAAGTGCGCAATGGGTTCAGTTTTAGATCCTCTTGCACTAACTATAGGCCTATATTCCAACCTGTCAGCCCCTTTATGTGTCTTCGGAATACCAAACAGTGTGGGTATTTTCGGAAATTTAACTGCCAAGAAGTCATATTCATTCTCATTAATTGAACCTTGGGAAAGGGCATCTTGTAAAAATACATCAATTTTCATATAAGCCCTATTAATTTCACTTCTTGACACCGCTCTATAAGTTTCATCCCTATTTAATAAAGCTGTCATGTCAGAAATATAATCTGTGTTGGTCATAATCACTGTACCCCCTCCCTTGTCCGGCTTCATGAACCTATACAGACCAGATTTCTTTAAAGTGTCTAATAACTCCCTTTCTTTCTTTGTTAGGTTGTCGTCCACCACTTTAAAATTTTTTAACATCTCCCTCACATGAGCCTCCACTATTCTTTCAAAACCTAGTACTTCCTTGTGAAATGGAGGCACAAATGCACTTTTCCTTTTAAAATTACTATAAATGTTGGGGTTATACATTTTTATTATCTCACTGTTCTTCCCCCCAGCAAAAAACATTTTTAGATGCATCTGCCTTGTGAACATCTTTAATTCCACAAGCGTTTTTACTGTGTCGGGTTTGAACGTAGGCACAAATTTAACCCCTTTTGAGAATAACTCAAAGTGTTCTTTATTAATATTAAGATCGGTATAATTGTATATACAGTAATCGTCTTTCCGATACACTTTGAAATTGCTTCCTTCCATAATAACAAATTCATAATTGTCTAAAATTTCAGACACACTCTCATTGTTTTGAGTAATTATTTCCTGTGCTTCAATCATATTGTTATCCTTACATACTCCCTGTGTCTCTTCCATATTTAACAAGGGTGGTGCCCCTGTAATATTATAAAAGCAATTCTTTGCATCAAAAAATTCATAACTAACATCAATATTTATTGGTTCATTGTTTACTATCTCACTTAAACTTCCCACCCCAAAACTGTCATTACACAAATTTCCTTCTCCTTTAGAATTTTCCCCCACCAAGGTGTTCTCATTTATTAATATCTCCCCCTCCTGTTGGTTCTTCCATAAAAGTTTTCTTGTGTTTCCCCCCTGTTCGTTCCCCTGTTGCGCAGTCTCTCGGACCTTCGAGGTTGGTCCTCCGTGTCTAAAAAATCGTTCACACAATGTACCCCACCATTAAATTCTTCTGCAACATTAAAATCATAATTTTCTTCTTCACGTACAACTTCACCCTCGTTGTCATTAGCTACATCAAATCCCCTGTATTTTATCCCAGGCGGATATGCACATTTGTGTTTATAGTCTAGCGTGTCTCTTTTAAGTTTCCTTTCTTTTGTTTCAGAACTTTTTAAAACAAACATGTCTACACTTTTAATCACCCTATCAAAATTAATTTTGTATTGCTCAAACAAAAGGTCAGTAGTAATACTCACATATAAATTCCTTATTTCATCCTTAATTTCATTCAACTTTTTATCATTATTCCTAATAATAATGTCCAGCATGTCAACACCTGTTTTGTTAAACAACTCGACCAGTTCAGAAAATGCTGCCGACCCCTCGTCGATCCCCATGGGCCTTTTCCAAATCCTGAGACCCTTCGGAACTTGATTTAGGTCTCTGGATTTACTCAAAAACTTCGTATCAAGCTGAATTGCTCGATATTTTTTACACAGTTTCTCATAATTGTAAATTTGTTCCCTTACACTCGGTTTAACAATCAATCTTTGGTTCCTGCTGTTGGTATCCCGTGTAGCTGGCTCGTCGAACCAGGAAGTGATGTCAAAATCCTCGTTAGGCTCAAACCCGTTCGGGTGGATAACTGCACCTTCTTGCGATGTGTTCCTAGCGTGGGAACCAATCTGTGAACCAGCCACCACTGCATACGATCCTACCCTAGGCTGCTGCCCACACGGGATTGTCCCCAGTGGTGAATGCAAGGTGAAGCATCGAACTTCTGTGTCGGTAGGGCTCACCGGTTCCATAACACCTTCTCGTCTGGTCACATCGTTGACATTGTTCGCCCCATTAACCGCTTCTCCATCATAGGCTTTAATTAATTTGTCCACAACAACTGCCAGCTCCTTTAAGATCGCCTGCATGTTAGGTCCACCAAACGCTGATCACGGCAACTTTCCCAGTGGTTTGTACAATTCAAAAGAACAAACGCAAACACCCACCAGGGCAGAGTCAAGTAAAACAATTTTAGTTACCACAAAGTCAAGTAACCAAACCACGAAGGCGGACACACCACAGACGTTTATTGGAACAGGCAACAAGTTGCAATCCAATTACAGACTAAGCACTGTTAGAATGCTTTCGCCAAACAGTTAGGCATCATCAGAGTCATAACAATCAAGCATAAATCTCATACATTTTAAATACCATCATTGTCATTACCATTGGTTGAACCAAACCCCTCCCCCTAAAAACTTTAATTATACAACCTCATAAAAAATATAAAAAAACAAAGTATAAAAAGAACACCTATCAACTAAAATTTATTCTAATGTACTATCTATTAGTCACATTACAACTAATTTATTCAGGAATACAAACTTTGATCAATTAAAACCTTTTTTAAAAATTAAAACATTTCCAAGTGAGTATGTATCTATTACAAATTATATCTGTTGAGATCTAAGTTTTAAAATGGGTTTGATAGAAATGTGGTCGTTTAAACCTGGGGGTCTACAGGCATCTAGTCTGATTTGCCATTCTGTTTCCAAGGCCCCAACACGGTTGACCACATCCCCACCTTCACCACAATCAATTACCCGGCCTATTACAAAAAATAAAAACTTTTAAACTCACTACATTGTGTGCTATGTACATAAAGTGCATTGTGCAAATCTTTGTTTTTAATTGATCTTAAGTGCTCAGAAATCCGGTCTCGAAGCCTCCTAATAGTTTTGCCTACGTAGTAAGCATTACATGATACACACGAGGCAAGGTATACTAGGTTTTTTGTACAACAATTACACTGTCCTGGACATTTTATAGTGTATTTGTACCCTTCAACACATACATATGTACCCTCATTCACAAACCTACACATTCTACAAAATCCACACTTTTTCATGTTTGACCTATAATTTGTTGTTTTGTTCTTTTCCAAAATGTCCTTCAGGTTCTCCCCTCTACTGTACACAATATTAGGATTTTCACCCAGTGTCTTCTTAACCTCTTCACTCAGAGAGAAACTCCAAACATCTTTCATCATTTTGATAAGGACAGGTGTCATCCCATTATATTTGACCACTAACCGTGGACCTTCTAACTTTTCTTCCTTCTCCCTATCCTTCACTTCTCTTGATGTCAAACCACCCAATAAAATCGGGGCGTATCTACCTCGCCTCTCTCTACTTATATCTCTTTTTACACTAAGTAAGAGCTTTAAAGGGTATCCACGGTCGAGGAACATCCCAATCAATTTAAACATTTCAACCTTAAAATCATCATCTTGACTAACCAACCTAGATGTTCTAACCATTTGAGCCTTAATTAGGCCCTTACGTTGATGAAATGGGTGGTAACTTTTGAAATGTAAAAGGGAGTTCGAATAGTTTTCCTTCCTAAATATATTACTTGAAAATCCCCCTGCATTTTTACGAATCAACACATCCAAATAGGAAATACTCTCACTATCCCATTTAAATGTAAACTTCAAAAAGTTCGTTGTGTCTTCTAAGTAATTCACAAATTCAGATGCTGAATCCTGATCACCCTTCCATAATATCAGTACGTCGTCCAAAAACCTGTTGTACATAAGGATTTTGTCCTTAAATTTGTTAGGTTTGAAAATATATTCCCTTTCCCAGGTTAAAAGTACTGCATTGGCAAACAACGGGGCACACTTCGCCCCCATTGCTACTCCTGAAACCTGCTGGAAAAGATCTCCTTCAAAAGCCAAAAAATTATTCTTTAACACCAATTCCATCAGTTCCAAAAGGAAATTTGTTTTTTGTCCAGAAAACAACCCACTGTTCACCATAGCCTCAGAAAATAACTCTAATCCTTCTTCTTGTGGAATAACCGAAAATAGGTTAACCACGTCTATAGTCAGGAACCCAAAGTCACCCCTGATTCCTTCTACATCTTTGAACCTTTTCAAACAATGCCAGGAATCTTTTATTATGTGTTCCACATCTTCAAACATAGATTTAAGTGAAATATCTACAAAGGCCGCAATGGGTTCAGTTTTAGATCCTCTTGCACTAACTATAGGCCTATATTCCAACCTGTCAGCCCCTTTATGTGTCTTCGGAATACCAAACAGTGTGGGTATTTTCGGAAATTTAACTGCCAAGAAGTCATATTCATTCTCATTAATTGAACCTTGGGAAAGGGCATCTTGTAAAAATACATCAATTTTCATATAAGCCCTATTAATTTCACTTCTTGACACCGCTCTATAAGTTTCATCCCTATTTAATAAAGCTGTCATGTCAGAAATATAATCTGTGTTGGTCATAATCACTGTACCCCCTCCCTTGTCCGGCTTCATGAACCTATACAGACCAGATTTCTTTAAAGTGTCTAATAACTCCCTTTCTTTCTTTGTTAGGTTGTCGTCCACCACTTTAAAATTTTTTAACATCTCCCTCACATGAGCCTCCACTATTCTTTCAAAACCTAGTACTTCCTTGTACCAATGGTAATGACAATGATGGTATTTAAAATGTATGAGATTTATGCTTGATTGTTATGACTCTGATGATGCCTAACTGTTTGGCGAAAGCATTCTAACAGTGCTTAGTCTGTAATTGGATTGCAACTTGTTGCCTGTTCCAATAAACGTCTGTGGTGTGTCCGCCTTCGTGGTTTGGTTACTTGACTTTGTGGTAACTAAAATTGTTTTACTTGACTCTGCCCTGGTGGGTGTTTGCGTTTGTGGTTTTAAAAAATGTTTAAGTGCACATGCTTTAAACATAATAATTCTAAATTGTGTTTGATACTAATATGCAGTGCACAGGCCAGAAGTTTTAAAACATTTAAGTAAGATACTGAGCTAATATATTTTAGAGTATTTACTGATACCATGCAAATAGATCTTTAAACACAATTTGCAGTTTCATTAATCTCTAAAGATATGATTTTTAGTGAGACAGGAAGAGTTCAACATTGGTTGAAAGCACATGTACATGCATCAGACTGTACTCAGAGAGTGCTGATATGTAACATAGTCCTTGTTGTTATACCTGCTACCGGAATATACACAGGCAGAGTATTCGTATGATCATGGGCTCATTTGTGTTTAACAGACAATGTAGTATAGGCATGCTATCCCAAAAATCGGACATATTTTTTATAGTTATACACACGTTTGGATTTATTTTGGAAGAGGAAGTTATTCAGTGATTAACTGAATTGGGGGCGGTATAGGCAAGGGTATGTTTAGTCAAAGTAACCCTATTAAGAGTTCATCAGTGAGCAGAAGATTTTACTATTTGTCTCTGATTAACCTTGAAATTGCAACTAGATGAGTATAACCAGTCAAAGCTTCAGCCTGCTGAAAAATTCTAAAATAAGCATCTTTTGTAAGAGGGCAAGCCTCTCCTGCACCCCTAATCCTATATATGACATTGTGTGAAGGGGTAAATCAAGACTGAAAATAGGAACGTTCCTCCAAACAGGTACAGTCAAGAGATCTGAAGGGATGCAATGAGTGAAGGTTGCAAGAAATACTTTCAAAACATCCAAAGAGCACAGACAGCCTTAAATCATTTTAATTTTTTTCTGATATAGACTGGGAGATTACCACACAAAGTAAAAATGAAAAGGATGCTTTTTGTTATCCCCCTTTTTGCATTTTGAAGTACGACATATAAACTGTAGCTATAAAGCATGAGCTGATTAACAATATATATAATACACACATTATATATATATATATATATATATATATATATATATATATATATATATTGTAATATATACATTCAAAAGGAACCTTGATGATTGGATGGGAGATAGGAAATCCACCCCTTGGATCACGTCAGTTGCCCTGCTAGAAAGGGGTGTGGGAAGAAATAGCCAGGGAATTGTTATGGCTAGGCTTGTATAGGCCCTAGGGCCTATAGCCTAGTACCAATCTATGAACCTATATATATATATATATATATATATATATATATATATATATATATATAATATAATATATGTGTGTCTGTATGGGTGTGTGTGTGTATGTGTCTGTTATAAAAATTAATAGTTATGACAAAATTCCTTTATTTTCTTCCATAACTGTTCATCCCACAGCCACAGACAATGGGTCATGCATGCAATCCTTTCCACTCTGATATCCAATTTGCACACATTTACTTAATATGACAAAGTCATCATTCTGAACTCAACATGGAAACCCAAAAATAATTAGAACATGTCATACTAACATCTAGTTAACCTGGACAGAATGCAGTCATGATGCAGTTTAAAGGGTATTTGCTCTATCAGCAGGTCAGCTAACTACTGACGTGTAGTTCTAACTTTCATTGCTGCTGTTGTGGCTTCTCATATGAAAGTGCATGTGTTGTTGCAGTCATAGTATAACTCAATAGGGTTTCAATAAGTATTGTACACAAGAACATACCTCTCAACTGTCCAGATTTTCACAGACTGTCCATATTTTTCCCTCATATTTTTGATCTATTCCTCACCAAATTTGTGGTTTTCTGGCAAATCACTGAGGACTGAAGTTACTACATAATGACATGCATTTGAGTTTCAGACTTCATATCCTTCAGAAAATGCATGCTAGCACAAATCCTTTTATTCTAGCAACTGTGTAAGTGTATAATAGCAGTACTTAACCTCTGTCCCTACTTTTGCACCTTTGTTCCCCTTTATTTTAGGCCTTGTCCAGATGTGTTACTTTAAGAGGTTGAGAGGTATGCTTAGCAACATCCCAGCAAGGTAGGTACAGATCTGCTGCAAGCTTTTTATTTGAATATATGTGCAGAGCGGTCCATTTGCAAACATTTTATGCACTTCATACGGATTTCACAAATGAGATTATATTGATTTCATGTTTTTTCATGAATGAAACAGTTCTATAATGTTCCACTCACTGATTCTTTCTTTGAGATATTCTTTGATGTGTTTTATGCAAAACACTCTGATGAAGGGAATGCAGATACATAGATATTGCAATCTGTATCTCTGTCATAAGCACAGGGATAGATTAATCACAAGGTCCAACAGGGCAGTCATGCACAGGGTGGATCTAGCACAAGGTTTCCTAGAGCCCAGTGCTAGCTTGGGGACATAAATGACAAAAAAGAAAAAAGTGCCCCATACATGCCTGTTTAAGTTTGGTCTACTCTGCTTTTATATGTGACAGCTCAGAGTTTACTTCTTTCATTGGTTCAAATGTACATCCAATGAGACAGAGACTACCTGGAGCTCAGTCAAAGCAGACCAAGAAAGAACAAACAACATTTCACTAGCACATGCACAGACTTAAAAAAAATGGAACTATAGAGATGCAGATGTGGTGTTTGAGTGTATAAGTATTTAGTTCCTAGATCTATGAGTAGTTATAGATCACGTCAGTCACCCTGCTAGACAGGGGTCCAGGAAAGTAAATATTGTGGGAAGAAATATCCAGGGAATTGTTATGGCTAGGCTTGTATAGGCCCTAGGGCCGTTAGCCTAGTACCAACCTATGAACCTAGTAAATAGGAAGGAATCATTGGTAGAAAACAGGTGTATCAATGTATGAGCCATGCTCTTTGAGTATAAGCATTGGTTTTCTTGTTTTGTTGACTGGTAACAGTATGTCTATTATTTGGTTGCAAATAAATTGAACCACATGAAGTCTACAAGTTTGATATTAATATTTTAACTCTGAATATATGTTAATTTATCTTGTTTTTGACAAGCACCCATTGGTGTGAAATGCACTGTGTTAGGCTACAGCAGTGTTTGTCTGCCACTTAATGCAACTGATTAAGGCTATGAGCTGTTAATGTGATGCATCCTGTAGTGCAAGAGTCGATTCCCTCAGCCTTTGTTTGTTTGCTGTCTGACACTAGCCAAGTCACTTCACCAGGGAATGCTGCTGTTATGCCCTTGAAGAGGGTCACTTGCATCCAGTGGGCTGTCCCAGGGTCTTAGCAAATGGTTTACACATTGTCTTTGAATACCCTGCCCTCTTCACATAGCTGCATATTACTGTTTCAGTATA
Source organism: Protopterus annectens (assembly GCF_019279795.1). NCBI lineage: Eukaryota > Metazoa > Chordata > Ceratodontiformes > Protopteridae > Protopterus > Protopterus annectens. The sequence goes on along the minus strand of NC_056727.1, from coordinate 454,119,170 downwards.
AACTATTTGACTATGACTCTCAGCATGTCTCTTGTAGTTTAATGGCTTGACACATGTACTTTCAATAAATGTGAGTTTCAAGGGAAGAGAAGTTTTATTGTAGTTAATGCTAAGTCTGTTTTCAATGAGTTTTTTGTTTTGGTTTGTTTAGCAAATGATTATCAATGTTTTTGTTGTAAAATTTAATAATAAAAGTTTAAATTAAGTCCAAATATTTGTGATAACTGTAAAACTTAAGAAGAAAATAGTATGTAACTGACAGGTTTAAACACTTTCTATGGTAATTAGGGAGAGACAACCACATAATTGAATATTTGGTTGGGGGCCTGCCCTGGTCCATTACCTTGCCTAGTGCTATATTTGCCCATAATCCAGCTCTGTTAATGTACTTGACATTTTGTGTGAGAGACAGAGTGTGTATGGTTGTGTGAGTGTCTGTGTCTAATATCTATAATTATATCTATCGTTATATCTATATATACTGTAGTGCATGGAGTGCTGAGATTACACTCTGATACTGGGAAAAAGATAAACTTGTTAAGCACTTCCTTAGCATGAAACCCAGTATTAACAGCATTTAGGTGAGCTTAATAAAAGTATGTTAAGCAACCCTAAATGTTGTTAGGGTTGGGTCCTGTGCTAGGGAAAATTGTCAGATGAGTAATAGTGGCAGAAGATAAAACAGGTTTTATAATCTCTTAGAACATCATGCTACAATTTTAAACAAAAAAGTATGTCAGAATGAAGTGTCTCACAGCCTCTTTGTTCTTCAGAGGAACACTTTGTTTCTACTTGCTGTTTCTTTGACAGCACCAAAGTGTTTTATAAGCTTTGAAAGGCTTTGAAAGCCAAAGAAGCACTTTGAGCTCCAGCACGTTTTTCTGCAACAGGTAGAATATGGAGCAGATAAAGCTTTATGCACTGCAAAAAATTATGATCATAGCACTGATCATAACCAGCTGTGTTCTCGACATGGATGCTAAGATTCATATAGCGAGCTTCAGTCTCAAAGTGAATTTATTGGCATCCATGTCTCAAACACATACTATTCTAACTATGATTGGAAACACAATCATAATCCTCTCTGTCTCTGTCTCTCTCTCTCTCACTAGACACACACACACACACACACACACACACACACACACACACATACACACACACATGAGCGCATGCACGGACACATGCACGCACACACACACACACACACACACACACACACACACACACACACACACACACACACACACACACACACACACACACACATACATGCACACACGCACACACACACACACACACACACACACACACACACACACACACACACACACACACACACGGGTGCGCCCATGTGCACTCATACATCTCAACAGTTTTCATCACATCATTGACTGAGTATACCGCAGATGTCCGATTATGATCAAATGAGTGAATGAATGAATAAATAAAAAAATAAACAAAGGCCTCAATGTATTTCAGCTTTCTGCTCTTAGAAATCTGCTATGCAAATCATTCCAACCCCCACATGTACACAAACCTACTCACAGACACACACACACACACACACACACACACACACACACACACACACACACACACACACACACACACACACATGCACACGCACGCACACGCAAAATATTAAATGTATGAAGAAAAAAAATACATGTAGCTGACTGACAGTGATTTTGTTAAAGAATACAAGTGAGCAAACAATCACACAGCAAAGTGGACTACAGTATAATTTACTAAAAAAATTTATTTAATTCAAAGCATGTCCCACCCATCCCGTCACACCTGCCTGAGCTGGCCCATAACAAATTTCATTCTTTCACCTTCATTTATGCTGTCTAAGGCATTAGGCACTTTTCACATAAATTGCACAGGAGGGGATCTCTGTATCCTAAAATGAGAAAATCCATTTTTAAGGAAAAATATATCATAAATATACATATTTTCAACAACAGTTTTGCATTTGTAGGGGCTGCAACCTAGCAGGCAGTATCATAAGCCATCACTGATACTCAGTGACTTTGGCTATTGCTTAATATTAGCAGGAAGACTAGAATATCTTTAATCTTTAAATCATAGAAAAAATATTTGTATTCAAGTCTTCCTTCACTTACACATGTACAAACACATATGAAGAAGTTAATTCTTCTTCTGGAAATGTTTTAAACAAGACAGGTAGTAGCAAAAAGAAAAAAATACTATGGTAACCAGTCACTTTATTCAAAAAAAGTATAATCAACAACAGTTTCTGTTTACATCTGTGACCTGTTTAGTAAATTAGACTAAATATAAACGCCAGCATTTGGCTTCTGATCGCAATGTGAGCTTTTCATGGATGGTAAACATTTGGCACTGTTGTTTTCCAACAGACTTGTATGTCTAAAGTGCAGCTACTGTGACTCAGGTAATTAACTGTTTAGGCTTTGCTATTAGGTACTAAGCTGAAAACAATAGAATGGTACACTTCGATGGCCACTGGCAGGAACTCCTATTACACCAAACTTAGTCTCCAGTTGATTAATGTGTTTATGTTACCCTACTTCACCTTTAGCCAAATGCTCTTACTAGAAGAACTCTATCACAGATTTATTACATGACATATGAATGATTCTGCCTGATTTTCAGTGGTATCTACACTCATATTAAATCTGAGTAGTTTAGAAAAAGCTGTACAATCCCATATGCAGGTTCTTCTTACAGCATCGTGCCACTGAGTGGAAGATCAGTAAACAAATTTCCGAGACGTTATTACTGTAATTTGAATCGGAATATAAGATGTTCATCTTTTTCAACTTGACATGCAACATATAGTCTGAAGTTACTTCGAAACACTCTAAAATTATTACACTAGTCAAACAATAATCAGATTCTAGAAACAATATCATAAATGGGATACTAATTATTTGTCTAGTACATATAGTGTTTATATATGTGTGAAAAGTAAGTTAGGATGAGTCATACCCATTAATATTCACGTGTATAAAGCAATTTATTACCTTACCAATTAACTATACCTATGAACAGTATAAGGACGGATGTTCTAATGCAATATAATTTTAAAAATAAAAGTAACTCTTGTCATGGTATCATATTTTCACTACGTTTGCTAAAATATACAAGATTTTGATGTGTGAGCATGTTGCTGTGGATTTTATTACATCTTCTTGTGTAAAGAAGTCTGCTACTATATAGCTGAACTGAATGTTACCACTAAATAGTCACACCACCAGAGTTCTGTCCTAAAGAATCATCCAAACTAACAGACCATCAAGCATCGAGCAGTGTCTTATGACTAGCAAGCAGAAAACAACTGAATGGGAACTTAAACCACAACAACTGTATGTCTGTCCTTAGGATAAGCAAAACATCATTCCTGACTTTGGATGAATATTGCCCTTTCGGATAAGCAAAACATCTTTCCTGGCTTTAGATGAATATTTCCTTTTAATTAGAATGTTGCATAACTTTGCGAAATGGAGCTACAGCTGTAACTTATATTGTAAATACTTTCATAAGCAGTGTTTCAAAATATTCAGAGTAGTTTTCCATTGAAAAATAAATCTGTAAAAGGAGGAGCAAATTGTAATTGCTTGTGGTTTGTTATATCCCTACTAGGTATATCCATGTTTTCAGTTAGGCTGTTTCCTTGTTGAAATTTGAGGAAGTGGGTGTCATCCACAGAGTCACTGTACCCTGTTCAGGATGTGGAAAGCCTGAGATAATTTCTAGCCTGTCCTGTGCCGTCCCTTCCTGTGCTTTTCTGCAGACCTTTTTCAGGGCCTGGTTTATCATTACGTTATTGTCTAGGGGCTCATTGCATTATACACAGTACTGGGCCCTAGCTGGAATCTGAAAGCTAATCAGTCTAGTAATGGTGTGTTGTTTTAATCTTCCAAATAACCGATGTGAAGCTGCACACATCATAGTACAAATCTGCGTGCTACTTACTTCCAAAAGAGAAAATAACAGCTTTTTTTTCCCTATATCGTGACTGCCTAGTGGTGGTGTTTTTAAGTTTGTGAGGAATGGAAAGTGAAATGTAGCCAATAGGTGTTTGCATTCCTTAGTTTTGGCAGGAAATTGGCTGTCTGGAGTGTGCTATTTCAGACACATTACCAATGAGAAATAAAACATATGTATATTTCATGGTTTTCTGAAATTCTGAGTCCTTTAATTTAGTATAACAATGGAATTTTCTGCTTACAAGATAAAGTAAACTTCTGCAAACTTAAATATTTTTCCCTGCTGCATAGTTCTTAACATTTTCCCCTCAAAACCCAGGGACGAAGCATAGAATAATAAGGGACAAAAGCCCCAAATCAGGGCCACGTTTTATTTTTTCAGAATTATTCAGTTAGAAAACAGTTGAAATAAAATGATTTATGTTAACTAGCGTTTTCTGCAGCAAGGGGCTCCAGTTTGTATTGAATGCCAGCCGACAACATAGGGAAGAAACAGAAAAACTAAAATGTTACTTGCTTTGCATGGCTCTGAAATAAATGAGAATCAGAAAAACACACAACACAGGCACATGCAATGCAACTGTTCTTCTGTCTCATCCACTTTATCATCCTGCTAAACCTATTACAATGCAGAACAGAACAACCATCAATAAATCCACTGCCACTGGAGCTGGGCAAACTATCATGCTTTTGAACATTTTATAAACATGCTAGCATGTTAAATTACATAAATTATGCTCTCACTGTCCTATTACTAGCTGACACCACAGTTTACATTGTAGGTCCCAGTGAACTTTCCTGCACAAGCCTGCTTTTGTACAAGCAGCACATTATACAAGGGTAAGGGGTTTCATGATACCTGAGCTGAAAAGAATATCAGGTTTTGCCATTCTATTCAAGATCTGCAGTTGCTGACAAAATATAATTTCATGTGTAACAGGAGCACTCAGAAATCTGCCTCTGACTCTCCCATTATATAATTTACTTCTGAGTCTTACTAGTCTTCTCATGACAGCTTGAAGCATTTCTCTGTTCTCTCAGTGTCATTGCTTCTGGGTTCAGATTTAACTTTTCTTAAATCTGTTCTAAAATAATAGTCAAAGTCAAAGTAAACTTTATTGTCATTCAGACTCCACAACAAGTGCAACTGAACAAAATTACATTACTCCAGCCTCTATGTGCAAACGTCTAACATATACAACAATTCACATTACTACATTTAGACATTCCTACTACATAATACTTACTGTTTGCATATCAATAAACATTTACTAAGCTGCAGAGACAGTATTTTTTGCACAGAATTCCACAGCTACTTCTTATTGCACAAGATTCTGCTGGCACTAGTCTAAGGAAACACAATAAGAAGTTATGTACCTACCATAACGTTCCATGGTAGTTTTCTTCTTCTCGCCTTCTTTCTTGCTGGATGGGTTCGGAGCCGATCCTCGGCTCCGACTCGGCAATCTACTAAAACTCGACAGGTATTTACTGGCTCAAGGCCCTCCCTATATCCTACAATGCTAGGCGTCAGATCCCCAGATCTAGTTTGGCAGAGCTAACACCAAGGAAAGATTCAAGGACACCTGTCCAACCACCAGGAAAAACTATAGTACAAAGACAGAGGAGGACCCAATGTACATCAGAGTTGTCCAGAGGAAGAAGGCCCCAAAAGGGGACTCTTCTCAGTCTGTCCAGGCTAGGGGGATGGAGGGTGGGACACAAGAAAGAAGGCGAGAAGAAGACAACTAACATGGAACGTTACGGTAGGTACATAACTTCTTAATGTTAAGTTGTCTATCTCGCCTTCATTCTTGCTGGATGGGACAGCGTCCCTAGCACCTTAGTCCTGGGTGGCTCATCGGAACAGACTCTTGAGCACAGTGGAACCAAACTCAGCTCTATTCCTAGAGGCCACATCCAACTTATAATGCGAAATGAATGTATGAGGAGTGGCCCAAGTGGCTGCGGCACAAATAGATTCCATTGGTAGTCTTGCTTGAAAGGCTACTGACGTAGCCAATGCTCTGGTGGAATGACCTTTAGGTTTAGCAGGGAGTTGTTTATGTCTGAGTTGATAAATCAAGGAAATAATAGAGAACAACCACCTGGATAAGGTTACTTTGGAAACTGGCCGTCCTTCTTTGCCCTCAGCATAGGATAGGAAAAGTTGGTCTGATTTTCTTATTTGCTTAGTCCTGTCCAAGTAGAAACGTAATTGCCTGTGAACATCCAGGCAGTGCAAATTTTGTTCAGCTTTGTTCAAATAGTTAGGAAAAAATACGGGCAGATCAATAGACTGATTCAGATTTGTTTCAGAGGGTATCTTGGGTAAAAATGAAGGATTAGGCCTAAGTGAAACTCTGTCCTTATGAAACACAAGGTAAGGAGTACAAATACAGAGGGCTTGAAGTTCCGAAACTCTTCTAGCTGAGGTGATGGCTACCAAAAAGAGAGTCTTCCAGGAGAGTAATTTTAAGGAACAGGAAGCCGCTGGTTCAAAGGGGGGGAGAATCAAGGAAGCCAATATCAAGTTCAAGTCCCACAGAGGCGGGGGATCTCTGACCGGGGGCCTAAGTAACAAAGTTCCTTTGAGAAAGGCCTTGCAAAGTTTGTGGAACATGATGCTGGTTTCTGACAGGATAGGATGGAAATTTGCAATAGCAGCTAATTGGACCCTAATGCTGGCAAAGGAGGAACCAGCTTGAAAGAGCTCTGCTAAAAAATCTAAAACATGAAGGACAGGGGCTGTAAAAGGGTCAATATTCCTAGCCTCTGCCCAGAAGGAGAAATGTTTCCATTTACTAGCATAAGTCTTCCTGGTGGCAGATTTGTGCGAAGAAAGGATGATTTCATGCACCGGCTGAGAAATTAGCGGAAGCCTGGCTAAAGTTGGAAGTGGAGCAACCAAGCTGTAAGGTTGAGAGACTGAAGGGACTGGTGCAGCCCGCCCAACTGATGGACCAAGAGGTCTGGCACTGGGTCCAGATTCCACGGCTACTCCAGCAGGTGGTGATGCAGGAACGGGAACCAAATTTGTCAAGGCCAGTAAGGGGCAATGAGGATCATCCTGGATCCCAAAGCGGTTGCCTTCTGAATTAGCTTGGGAATTAGGGGAAAAGGTGGAAATGCGTACAGAAGACCCCGGGGCCAATCGTGAACTAGATCGGAGTGGCCGGGAAGGGGGAAGAGAGTGAAGAAGTTGTCGCACTTGCTGTTGAGAAGGGTTGCAAAAAGGTCGCAGCAAGGTTGAACCCATTCTGCAGAAGATTTTGTCCGCGACTGATTGATTGAGAGACCACTCGTGAGGCATGAGAATAGCTCTGCTTAGCCTGTCCGCTATGACGTTGGACCTCCCAGGGATGTGCATTGCTATCAGAAACCGTTGAGAGGAGATCGCCCACTGCCAGAGTCTGAGTGCTTCTCGACATAAGGGATAGGACGTGGTTCCACCCTGCTTGTTGATGTACCACACTACAGACATATTGTCTGTCTGAATTGCAATAGTCCTGGTGGGTAGAGAGTCCTGAAGAGCTTGCAACGCCAAAAGCACCGCTCTCATCTCCAAGACATTTATGTGCAGATGGTACTCTAGAGGTTGCCAGGTGCCTTGGACAGTCCTGCCCCGAAAATGCCCCCCCCCCCACCCGATCAGGGAGGTATCCGTGGTCACTGTGGCAACAGGAGGAGGAAGAACACACGTCTGCCCTGGAGTATCAGAGGGGAGACCATCCACCAAGCTAGATGGTCTTTGCATGATTGAGTGATTATTATCTTGTGAGGCATTGGAAGCTGTTGAAAGGACCATTGAGTAAAAAGCATCCATTGAAGAAGCCGCATGTGAAAGCGAGCCAGGGGAACTAGTATGATTGCTGCTGCCATGAGGCCCAAGGTCTTTAGTACAACTCTGGCCTGAATCCTGTTGCACTGTAGTAAGACTTGCACATGTCGGCAGATTTCTGAAACTCTGTCGAGAGGAAGCCTTGCAGACAGATCTTTTGAATTTAAGATTGCGCCTATAAAGATAATAGACTGAGAAGGCGACAATGCAGACTTTTCGAAATTTATTGATATACCTAGCTCGGTGCAAGTTCGGATGGTATAATCCCTGGCTCACAGTAGTTGATGCCTGGTGGGAGCAGTGAGGAGCCAGTCGTCAAGATATGGAAACACCTGGAATCCTCGCCATCTCAGGTGAGCCGTAACCACTGCCATGCATTTGGTGAACACCCTGGGGGCTGTGGTGAGACCAAAGGGCAAGGCCCTGAATTGATAGTGACTGGCTCCCAGCCGGAAGCGAAGAAACCTTCTGGAGCGCCTGTTCATTTTTATATGGTAGTATGCATCCTGAAGATCTATGGAGCACATCCAATTGTCCGGACCCAAAAAGGGTAGAATGGACTGGAGCATGACCATCTGGAACTTTGTTCTTTGAACAGACTTGTTTAGCCTGCTGAGATCCAAAATGGGTCTCCAGTCCCCTGTCTTTTTTGGCGCCAAAAAGAACTTGGAGTAGATTCCTGATCCTTGCTGGTCTGCTGGGACTGGCTGGATGGCCCGTTTGTCTAGCAGTTTTGAAATTTCTAGTACTGCCTGTTCCCTTAGACCGGGTGGAACATCTGGAAGGGACTTGGTTGTTTGTAGCGGGGTGTGGACAAAGGGAATCTTGTAACCCTCAGATATGATAGACCGTACCCATTTGTCTTGTGTGAGGAGTTGCCAGGCTTCTGGGTACAGTGACAATCTTCCCCCGACTGCCTCCGAAGGCGGACAGTCGGGCAGCCCCGCAGGAGTGCTGAAAGGGTATGTCAGAGAATGATTCTCTGCTACCCTGATTCTGCAGGCCCACTCTGCCCCTCGGGTGGCATCTATTATTGTTCCTCCCCCTGCCCCTGGAGGGAAACCCGCCACGCATGTCAGGCACGACTCCCTGGGGTTTCCGAAACCACATTTTTCCACTCTTCTGACCCTTGGGGTATGGTCTAGAGGGATTGGAAAAATGGACTCCCACTACAGAGAGAGTCTTGCCTTCCTGCTCACACCTGGTAAGGGTATCTTTCACCTCTGGTACAAACAGAGCTGAACCATCAAAGGGGGTATTGGTGAAGGATGCCTTAAAGGGGTCATCAAAGTTGCATAACCGCATCCAGGCATGTCTTCTCAAAGCCACGCCTGTACCTGCAGCCCTACTCGCCCCATCGGCTGCATAAGAAATGAGCCGCATGGAGGAGTTGACAATAGAATTAAGGGTTGCCAGCTGGGTGTTTATCTTGTCTTGAGCCCCTGCAGCTGATGGATCCTGAAGGGTATTACCCAGTTCCTTAAGAAGATCCCTTTGGAGATGGGTGAAATGGCACAGATAATTCATCGACCGCATAGAGAAGGTCGCTGAGGAAAACACCCACTTCCCATACCTGTCCATTGTCCTAGATTCTTTATTAGGTGGATGGACAGGCACCGAAGGGTCAGCCAACTCCTTCTTTGTGGCTGCTGCAACCACCATGGCATCAACAGGGACACCTTTTGTCAAAAATTGCTTGTTGGGTGGGGCTGTAATAAATTTAGTGGGCCTACAGGGAGTTGGTTCCACTGTGTCCGGGGCTGACCACGCCTTTCGAGCCACCACTTCCATTAGTGGGTCGAAAGGTGGAGACACCCAGGAGGTGGAAGGGCGAGAACCAAACGTGTCCAGGTAGACCGACTCGTCCTCCAAAGGGTTAAGGGCAGTCCAGTTCCCCCTCTGCTTAAGGATTTCTAGGATGTCTGAAAAGGAGACATCCTCAGAGGGGGATCTTGGGGACCCTTCCGAATCCTCCAAGTCGTATCAGACGTGACTGACTCGGGGGAGTTGACATGTTTCCTCTTACATTTTCTCTTCCGGGGGGGCTCCTCCGAAGGATCAGGGGAGGCCTTGGAAGAGGAAGATATGCCCAATGGGGTGACCTGGAGCATTTGCTCTCCACGCTTGGGGTCAGGAGGGTGGACAGAGACCGATGCAGGCATTATGGGGGGAGGAGCCGAAGGGGCTGATCGAGGGGCCGACTCAGGAGTCAGCACACTCCTCATGACCTCAAAGGTGCTCCTGTCAGGCAGAGCAGAAGGTCCCCACTCTGAGGAGATGAGAACCCCTGTCAGCACCGAGAAGGATGGCTTAGAGGTCGATGTCAGAGCCGAGCTCACCTGCGCCGATGCTCCGAGAGGGAGAACGGGGTCAGACAAGGGTCCGATGCCACTTGCCCCCTTGGAGCCAACAGGGGAGTCTCGGTGCCCAGATCCCTCCAAGGACGGAACCAAGGAAGAGATCGGAGCCGACGAAGGAGCCGAAAGGTGTGGTATCGGTTCCGACATTACCAAGATTCGAGCCCCAACTGGCTCCAGCTTCGAACACAAGGAGGGAGTCGGAAGAGGAACTGCTGTAGATACCAGGACAGCCACAGTCTGTTGAGATGGGCTGGTTAAAATTTTGGCCAGGGCCTGCGACTTAAAGAGTCTGCTAACCACCCTCTCTAGGTCATGATCAGATAGCCTGGAAGACTAAGATGAGTGGGACCTATGGCTTTTCTCAGATTGGAGTAATGGTGACCTCAGAGCTGAGTGAACCGATTCTAGGGAAGGGGACCTAGAATGTTTTTGGCTTGAGGACGGCTCCGACAGTAAAGTCGGAGTCGACAGAGGTCTAGAGGTGTTGGCTCCAGCCGGAGCCGATGAGGAGGCAGGTGCTCCACCAAGCGACGGCTCCGAACTGGGAGCCAACGGCTTGGCGGGCTTAGAGGATTTACCCGATGAAGGCTTGGTTGGGGATCCTTCTGGCTTAAGTAAGCCTCTCAGGATGAGCTTGTTCCTATGCTCCTGCAGGACTCTCGGGCTGAAGGCATGACAGACTGAGCAGGAGTCCTGCAGGTGTAGGGGGCCCAAGCAATAAACGCAAGAAGTGTGACCATCTGTCAGAGACATCTTCTGACAGCACAAGTCACACTTCTTAAAACCTGAAACTTTGGTATCCTTAGACATGATAGATACCAAAGAAAAAAAATCACTAGTGCTTAAACACACAGAACAACACACACACACACACACACGCACTAGTTAAGCTACAATATTAAACAATTACACAGTTAACTATATATAAATATATACATACAAGTCTACAACTGTACTAAAGTAAAAGAGCTAACACTACCCTATAACACAAGGAAAGGGAGGGGAGATTAGCCACTGAGAAAAAAAGGGGGGGGGGAGTGAAGAAACTCTCTAACTAAAACGAGTTTCTAAGAGGAGATATTAGGGAGTAAACAGGGAGTTCACTAACCGGGAATTATAAATATAAGAAAAGATTATAAAGAAAAACTAAAGTTAACTTTAAATATAACTTTAAATATATGAAAAAAGATTAATACGACCTGGAGCCAAATAAATTGCAACCTCGTAGCTGAAGCGGCAAACAAGATCAGGGGATCTGATGCCTAGCATTGTGGGATATAGGGAAGGCCTCGAGCCAGTAAATAGCTCTCCAGCTTTAGTAGATTGCGGAGTCAGAGCCGAGGATCCAGCAAGAATGAAGGCGAGATAGACAACTTAACATTATTTATTACACAAAAATTTCACAGCTGTTACTTAATGCACAAGATGCTGTTTTAGCATCAGCGGATATTACACAGAAATAAGATTATACTCTGTTAGATTAATTTCACAGTGTATTTAAGACCTTTTAGGTTATTGAACTCAAATGTGCTTCTCACTCATCATATTACTGTCCCTGATGTCAGGCAAGATGTAAGTTGCTATTGGAGTTCAGAAGCCTGATGGCCAGAGGATAGAAGCTTGTACTAAATTTGGCTGTTTTGCAACGTATGCTACGATAACGTCTCCCAGATGTTAGGTGCAGGAACAGTCCATATGTAAGCTGAGTGCAGTCCACGACTATTTTCCTTGCTCTGTTGAGACAACGTGACTGGTGCAAGTCTTAAATAGATGATAGTGTGGTCCTGGTAATCTTTTCTGCTGCTTTCACTACTCTTTGGAGGGGACTTTAGGTCTCTGGTGGAGTAGTCACCATAACAAGCTGTAAAACTGTTTGTCAGGATGCTCCCAATTGTGCCCCTGTAGAAGGTCGTGAGAACAGGGGCTGTAGATTTGCTCTTTTCAACCTTTACAGAAAGTGTAGACAGTGCTGTGCTTTCTTGACAATGGCATTTGTGTTCTTAGACGAGTCAAGTCTTCCAAGATGTGCACCCCAAAAAACTTGGTGTTTTTTACCCTCTCCATTGTTTCCCCATTGATTGTGAGTGGGGAATGTTTCTTTTGGTTTCTAGTGAAATCCACAATTACTTCCTTGGTCTTATTCACATTGAATGCCAGATTGTTGTTACCATGCCAAGTTATCAGTTGTCTCACCTCCTATCTTTTGGCTGTTTCCTCCTCATTGGTGATGAGACCCACAACTTTGGTATCATCTGCTAACTCGATTATATGATTGGAGGTGTACTTGGCAGTGCAGTCGTACGTTAGCAGAGTGAATAGCAGAGGGCTCAGAACATAACCTTGAGGTACACCAGTGCTCAAGGTGACACTGTTTGAGGTGTTCTTTCATGCACATACTGTTTGTGGCCTAGTAGTTAGTAGTTTTATAAAACAACATATGTGACAAATAATTAAAAACTCAAACAGATGATATTAATTCTGAATTCTTGTCTAAGGGCAATGTTGCCAATGGCACAATTTTCTACTTTATTAACAGAAGATAAAGAATATAGGGTTCCCTATGGGAAGTTCTAGACTCAATAAATATTGCAACAAAACTTTTATTTATTTATTTATTTACTGATTGATTTGGCATTTGTTTACTGGGAAAGTCCGACTGGCTCATGAGGTACCCATTTCCAGTGGAGGCCTGGGGAGAAAAGTTCCAGATACATATAGTTAACAGAATGAAAAACTAGACAGATATAATAAAGTCATAACATAGTTTTTTAGAATGAGAACTTAACAGACATAATAAAGTCATAATATTCAGGTACAACATTTGATAAACTACACATTAATATGGCAGAATAAAAACTCAACAGACTTTAGTGTTCAAGCATAAATTGTATGGAAAGCCTAATAATAGGAAGGTGCAGCATTATTTCCATAATAGTTGACTAACATAATGATTATTAATATTTTACAGGTCATGAAATACGGTAACAGATTATATTGGTGAAGGTGCAGGATAGTACAAGTAGAGAAGGGTAGGGTGTGATAGAGGGAATAGTAGAAATAGATGTGGAAAAGGTATGAGTGTAACCTCAGAGGAGTATGTGTAGAGGAAAGGAGTGTAGGGTAAGTTAATAGTGGGGGTAGAGAGATTAGAGGTAGAAAAAAGTATGAGTACCTCAGCCTGGGCTCATACAGGAGGAAATCCAAGCTTTGTTGCAGTATTCTTTTATAGAGGTTTTGAAGGAGTGCAGGTTAGTAGCAGTTTTGATAGTTAAAGGAAGGGAGATCCATAGTTTTGCCACACTGCAGGAGTAATGGCTTAGGCCTGGAGTTTTTGTAGGTTTATAAGTTGTGAGGAGATGTTTGTCTTCAGATCTGAGATGCTTATTTGGGATATAAAAGTTGATTAATGGGCTAAGAGCAGTACATGCTAGTGGGGTGTGGATAATTTTGTCTGCCGTTGTAAGTTGTTAGTTACAAAGCCATGTTTCAGTGGCTGTTAAAGCTTCCTGAGTAATTTTTTGGAGGTGTGCCATGTTGTCAGATGTGCAAATGAGAGTAGTTGTATCTGCGTATTATATTAGGGTGGCCTGTTGTATGGATGCATAGAAGGTGTTGGTGAAAGTGTTAAAGAGGAGGGGACTAATGATAGGATCTTGTAGTACACAGGTGGTGACTGGCAGGTAAGGAGAGAGCATGGAGTGCCATTTTACTGAACGATACCTATTGGACAGGTAGCTTTTGAACCACAGAAGGGTGGGCTGACAGACACCTAGTGAGGACATTTGAAGTAGAAGTTTGCTGTGACAAACTGTGTTGAAGGCTTTAGGCAAGTCTAGATATAAGGAAGAGAGTAGTTTGCCACTATCTCTAGCTTTATTGACACATATATATATCATCACCTTCTTTCGGCTGTTCCCTTTAGGGGTTGCCACAGCGGATCATCTGTTTCCATTTCTTCCTGAACTCTGCATCTTGCTCTGTCACACCAACTACCTTCATGTCCTCTCTCACCACATCCATAAACCTTATCTTAGGCCTTCGTCTTTTCCTGTTACCTGGTAGCTTCATCCTTACCATCTTTTTCCCAATATACTCAGCATCCCTCCTCAGCACATGTCCAAACCAACATAATCTTGCCTCTCTGGCTTTGTCTCCAAACCTTCCAACCTGGGCTGACGCTCTAATATACTTATTCCTAATCCTGTCCACCCTCATCACGCCCAGTGCAAATCTTAACATCTTTAACTCTGCCACATCCAGCTCTAACTCCTGCCTTTTTGTCAATGCCACTGTCTCCAACCCATATAGCTGGTCTCACTACCCTCTTGTAGACCTTCCCAGAATATATATATATATATATATATATATATATATATAGGCTGGAAGGGTAGTGCTTGTGCTGTGGGAATGATGGAAGCTACGTTGTATAGGGGACAGGAGTTCCTCCTACAGGAGATAATCTAGCAATTGTTTTTGAATACATTTATATAGTTTATGAAAAAATAGCTTTTGGACATATTTTTTAATATTATGGCCAGTTTACAATTAATTGCACCTGAAAGCATCCTAGCACATCTTGGTGACTTCATGCTGTCTGCAGTTTTTGTAGATGACACTACCCGTGGCTATAGTGCACTAACAGTGACATACCTGTGTTAAGCCCTATATTTACAACACTCCCTATACAAATAGTTAACATTCTTTGTTTCTGTGTGCCATTTTTAAATCTCATACCAGTAATGCAGTCACCTAATGCCTGTAAATTCCTACCTTCCAGCAAATGATTTTCCATAGTAAGCTTCATTGACTGTTGCATTAAATTGTTATGGTCATATATTCTTCAATACCATTAAGCAATAGATTGTATCCTATTCCTTCATCATTTCTGAACCTATATGCTTTCTCTGTCTTTTAACTCATCCCTGCAAACTGTACGTTTTTATGTGTGATTATTGTATTTACTGCTAAGAGCCATTAGGATATTTTGCTGAATGGTAGTCTTCATAAAAGCAAAGTAGGTGTAATGCAGTTTTAGCCTTTTAGGTAATGCTGTGTTAATGCTAAGTTAATTGTTTCCAGAATACAAGGTTAGCATTATAAAGCATTGATTTCTGCCTGCCTTTGTTGCTCTACTTCTTACAGTGTTATGATAGTGTATTTTTACAAATAATTATTTTTCCGTGTGGCTGCTGCACTATGTTTGATTTAACTTTTACTCAAAGGTATCCTCACTGTAACAAATTGGCATTTGCTTGTCAGTATCTGTGTTATTGTATTAAGCTAGTGACCCAGCTAGTGCTAGGGATCCTAATCTGTTCTGATTGACTGTTAGTGGTTATTTCAGAATGTTAGAGATCGAATTTTGCTCAATCTGACAACACTGACATATTACTTTCCTATCTTTATATGACTTACTCTTATATCTCTCTATGTACCTTTCTCTACTCCCTATAGTGTAAATTGTCTGCTGATATTTCCTTTAGCAACAAGACTAACTCAACATTACAATACTCCTCTTTCAGAGAGTCATGGATTCCTCCCCCAATTCTACATACCAAGCAGGATTTTATTCCTTGGTTTCCAGGGCTGGTGAACCTCTGTAGAGCTGTTCCATTTCTGTTGTATACTTAAGGAGATAAAACCCTCAGTTGCTGTAAGCTAATATTTTTAGTCCCTTGATAAACTTATATAAGAATTATCTAAAAGCTTAGCAAATTTTACCTGCTGTTTCTCTTGCAGAAAACCATAGCTTTTAATATATTTTATGGAAAAGAATAACTTTTGGGCATATTATTTTAACATAGTCATAGTCAGTTTACACTTAATTACACCTAAAACATCCTAACACACTTCAGTGCTGTATTTACTTACCTCAGACTATCTGCAATTAAACAGATAGATTTTTGTACATTTTGCTACCTGTGGTTCTGATGCACCCCACTCCCATACCTCCCAATTCCCACCCACCCCATATAGACTATTTTTATACTTATTTATATACTTAATGACTCCACCCTTTCCTTTTAATCTTTCAATAAGCTGACTTCTTCATCTTATATTGCTACAACTTATACCACATACCACTGCACCTGTCCTTAAAATAACCAATGACCTCACTACATTTTAAACTCCAATAATGTTCAAAACCAATATTTTTTTTATCCCCAGCCTATCTCTACTATCTTTTCTAACTGAAACTAATCTTAAAGTACTACATCCACACAAGTCTCCCATTAAACCCTTGACCATACAACACAATCATAGCGTAAACTATTTGAACATATCACACGAGCCATATCAGTCTATTCCTCAATACCTGTTCTCTTACAGATACCTACTTACTTTCAGTCCTAATAATGTCTCCCTTAAATTCTCATTTATCCACCCAAAAATACATTTCAAACCACAAATAAATAAATAAATAAAATATACTGGCCACCTAACAATAATCCCACTTCTAGCTCCTTACCTATCTATGGAGACATACATCCCAACCCAGGATCTAACCAATTTCTGCAGCTCCCAGCTTCCCACCTTACTCAGCCTTCATTTTCCAAAATAGACACTCCAGCACTCTCTATTAGAATTTAAATGTAAGAACCCTCAACAATAAAATCCAAGGCATACATGAATTTATAGCACAATATTCCCCTGACATATTCATCACTAGAGAAGTGACATATTAACAAACAGTTCTTCCTAGACACACCAATCTTAGACTTGATAGGCAAAAAAGAGCATGCGGTATTGACATTTTATTCAAAAGTACATTACATTCAACTTTCTGTCCAAATAAGCCACCCTGCTTCCACAATGCAGAATTACTAGTTGCACAACTCATCATCAATAAACAAACAACTGTATGTATCTTGACCCTATATACTCCCCAAGCAACAATACCAAAGTAGTAAAAGATATCCTAAGCTGATTTAACACTATTGTATCCCAAATTACATTCTAGGAGACCTTAACATTGTTTAATATACCTGTATTTCCAAACTAGCAACCAGTCCTAAAAACCTCTACAACTTCTCCCAAATCATTAACACACCTACTAGAATAGATATAAAAGTGGTAGGGAATCAATCTTAGACTGGATATTAAAAACCAACCCTAACAATAGGACACTTTGCCTGACGTCTTAAGTGACCGCTTGTCCACGTTTATCCTAAGACACTACAAAAGCCTCAACAAAATAACTGCTTACAATAGAGTTTGCAATCTAACCTCATTCTGCAAGAATACATTTAAAGAAACACTAAAAAAGTGTGCCTGGAAACCCTTAAGAACTCTTCCACTTAATGATGAAATCACTTTAAATTCAACTGTCCTGAATATATTAGATCAGCAAGCCCTTATCAGAACATAAATAATAAAAAACAATCCTGTCCCATGGCTACAAAAACAAAACAAAGTATATTATGCTACAAAGAGATAGAGCTTGGAAGCTGTGGTTACAAAATAAAACACAACTGGCACATGACAAATTTATGCACCTAAGAAATCTCGCCAATAGCAAAATAAAAAAAAAAATACAAGAAAACCTACTTTTTTAAAACTCCAGAAAAAATACAAAATGAACACTAACATCTTTTAGAAATCTATAAACAAGCTTCTTAAACCAGGTCAGACTACCACTCTATCTCCAAACATTAATAATATCTCAGACCCAATAGCTAACTGATTTAATTCTCACTTCATCCAGGCTGTTCTCAAACTATGTAAGAACTACCCGACTAAGCTCTCTTTCCCTCCACTTCCTCATAACAACTACAACTCTTTTGCCTTCCAACCCTATCCAGTTTCTACTATAAAAACACCTCTTAAAGTTAAAACCCCCTACCTTAGCTGTAGATAGCCTTTGCACATAATATCTAAGCATTGCAACAAAATCAATATCATATCCCTTAGCCTTACTTATTAACCTCTAGAAAGCAGAAAGCCAAATCCCCACTCTTTGGAAAAATCACATATCATTCCTTTACACAAAGATGTCCATCCACATAATTTTCTAACTATCAGCCTGTAGCAATATTCTGTCCACTGGCTAAGATCCTGGAGAAGTGTATTCACTTACAACTAATGACCTATCTTACTTACAATATTATTACAAATACCCATCATGGCTTCAGACCTAAACATAGACCACAATTGATCTTGTTGGCTTTACAACCAAGAGTAACAGTGAAAGGAACAAAGACCATTTTGTCTCCTCTGTCTTTTTTTATCTCTCAAATGAATTTGACTCTGTTTGACATCAAAGGATTATTTCTGAACTCACCTCCTTAAAACTCTCTCATTCTGCACTATCAGGGTTCCACAACTACCCCTCTGATAGACTTCAGGCAGTTAAGTGGCAAAAAAACCTATTCCTCCTTTCTCCCGGTCTCTATAGGGGTACCACAGGGGTCCATCCTTGGCCCATTACTTTCCAACATGTACAATAACTCATTTTGCACTGCTGCCAGAAATGTCACAATCATTCATTATGCAGAGGACTCTTTGATCTGCTCAGCTCCCACCCTTTCCTTGTTACAAAAGAAATCACTCAGGTCTCCTTCTCGTCTGTTAAATCCTGTCTGTCGGACTCAGAACTTCTTCTTAATCTCAACAAAACTAAAGTCATACTTTTTACCACCAAAAATATTCCAAAAGAAAAACTTTCCTTTAGTATTCCTCTCACATGACAATACCCAACTACAACTTGCATCCCAAACCAGATTCCTAGGGTCATTATCAATGATAACTTAAAATCTGATGAGCATATAACTTTGTAATAAAAAACAAAATATGAAAAACTAGAAACGTTGCATAATCCAAACACTACCTTACTAAGAATAGGAAAAAAAAGCCTTGCAACTACTCTCTTACTACCATCACTACTCTATGCTTCCCCCATTTTTACTAACCTAAATGCAAGCATAAAATGTAAACTTAATACACTCTACAATAAAATAGCAAACTTTGTCTCAAATCTTCCTTTCTATGCTCACCAGTGTCCTGTCCTAAAAGAATTAAAGTGGTTAGAACTTCCAAACCAACTTATTTACTCACAACTAATCACTATATATCCTGTTCTCTGTCAACCAGAAAACTGTCTTGACCTAAAAATACTCTCAAGAACTCTGCAGGGGGCTCACTTTATACTAACTATAGTTTCAAAATCCAGAACGCCATCCCTCTCCACCTAAGACTCATTCCCACTGTACATAAATTCAAAGCTATTATAAAAGAACACCTCTTCAAATCCTGGCAATGTTCCTTCCATAACCTGACTTGTTGCTTTTTCTACCACCTCTCTTCTATTACTTATACACTAGGTTCTTCGATTCTTAGGTTCATAGGTTCATAGGTAGGTACTAGGCTATTGGCCCTAGGGACTGTATAAGCCTAGCCAAAAAAGTTCCCTGGCTTTTGCCATGCAAGAAAGTTATTTTCATGTGCCCCTGTCTAGCAGAGCCACAGAAGTGATTCCCAGGGTTAATTTCCTATTTCCCATCCAATTGTCGAGATTTTTCTTAAAGAGGGCTAATGAGGACCTTTTCTTGACATGAATGGTTAGTCTGTTCCAGAGCATGAGAAGTCTCTGGGACAGGAATCTAGCCCTCCACCATGTTCTGTTTATTGTGGTGGCAAGGTTTAGGTTCCCTGGAGCATGTGGCTCGGAGGGATTGGGGTTTCTGTAAGTGTAGCATGTCCAACAGCTCTGGGTTTGACATGGCTTTGTATGTTAGGCAGAGGTTCCCTCTGAGTAGGCGATAAGCGATGGAGTAGAGCTGGAGTTTTTTGAGAGAGTCTGCGTATGGCATCTGTTTGAGGCTGGTAATCCTCTTAGTGAGGTATTTATATGACCTTTGTAGTTGTTGTAGATGTCTTGTAAGGTACATGCCAAATGGGGTGTTGTACTCTATAATGGATCTGATAAGGGATGAGTAGAGAGGAACAATGACCTCTTTTTTTCTGGAGGTGAACCCCTTTGTGATGAGGTGTGCCACGTAGAAGGATTTCCTGACTACTGTGGTGATGTGACTATCAAAGGAGAGACTACTGTCTACCTGTGCCCCAAGGTCTCTTATTATACTTTCAATGTTTAGTAGGCTACCGCCTATGTGGTAGTTCATGGGTACAGTGTTTTTCCCAAAGGGGATGACAGTGCACTTCTTGGCATTGAGCTTGAGGCCATGACTTTGACACCAAGCATCAGTCTAAGTGAGGCCCCTTGTAGAATGTCCACATCATTAGGTGATTCTATTATGGCACCTAGTTTGCAGTCATCTGCAAACTTCATTAGCCAAAGACCTGCTGTATTAGCCTGGACTTCTGAGAAGTAGATGCCAAACAGAAGAGGACCCAGGACTGAGCCGTGTAGTACTCCACTTGTCACTGGTCTGAAGCTGAATTTGGAGTCGGCTACTTTCACTGTGTGGGTTCTGTCAGTGAGCCAGTTAGCCACTAATCTTGTGACATATGGATTTATGCCCAGTCTAGTGAGTTTATCTATAATTCCAGAGTGGGGGATGGTGTTGAAAGCCTTGGCGAGGTCAAGATAGGCTGTGTGCACCACCTTACCCTTGCCCACGGCTCTGGTGACTGCTTCAAAGAAGTCAGTCAGGTTTAGGAGACATGAACTACCTTTTACAAACCCAAACTGAGTGAGGTCCAGAGATTGGAGGTTACCTATGTCCTTGTTTATAAGTTCCAAGATGATACATTCCATGGCCTTGCAGACCAGGGTCGTCAGGCTAATGGGGCGGTAATTCCTGGGGTCTGTGGCGGCACCCCCTTTGTGGAGTGGGATCGTGCCATCCCCAACAGAACTGCAGAAAACTGTTAATATCAATAACCTTCCTTCCATCCTTAACATCTCATTAATCATAAGCTTTCAGGTGTCACGCCATACTCCTTACTATGTATTTTCTCTCCTTACACTCTGGAATGTTTTCATCTCCTTCTGTTACCTTTTAATTTAGTTATAATTTGTTTGAGTTTTACTACTGTTAGCTTTCTTAACTTATCGGGTCTATGTTCATGCATCAAAAAAATTACAGCGAACATCTAATAATCAACCTTTAAACAGTGAATGTTTAACGTATCGAACATGCTTATCAGTGAAAAATAATTAATCAAATGGCCATAGTTGACCAACAGCCAGGAAGTACCGCGACGTACAAGGTAAGTGAAACCTATTTTTAAATTTGCCCTATTCCCCCTTGTAGTGTGATCTTGGAGTTGATATATAGTTTGGGCAGTGTAGCCCCCAACCTTGGTTGGTTATGTTCATGATGTCACCTACAAATCACAGCTGATGCTCTGGCCTACCCAGTATCCATCTTGATTAACCGATCTCTGCCAGAAAGTTACATTCCCACACTATGGAAAGTATCACATATATTTCCCCTCCACAAAGGCGGCCCCTCCATAGAACTAACCACTTACCGCCCCATAGCTATTCTCCCTCCACTCTCCAAAATACTAGAGAGATGCATTCACTCTCAGATCTCAGACTACCTCCTTACTAACAACCTCTTTTCTAATACTCAGCATGGTTTCCGACAAAACCATAGCCCCACCAATGCCTTACTCTCCTTAACTAACACTATCCTTCAGCATAAAAACAATGGCTATCTCTCCTCTGCTACTTTCCTAGGCCTATCTAAAGCATTTGACATGGTCCCACACAAACAACTCATCTCTGTCCTCAATAACCTATCCTTCTCTCAATCAGTCACCAACTGGTTTCAGAGTTACCTGTCTGACCGCCAACAATCCGTTGTATGGCAGAATGACATATCTCCCCAGCTACCTGTCTCTATAGGGGTTCCCCAAGGATCCATCCTTGGACCTCTACTCTTCTCTATTTTCACCAATAATCTAGCCTCTGCCACCAAACATGGCACACTCATACAATACGCAGATAACTCAACCATCATCTGCTCAGCCCAGTCCCTACCCAAACTGCAAAAAGTCACACAGGAAGCCTTTTCCTCTGTTGAAACTTGGTTATCCGATGCCCAATTAATATTCAACCCAAACAAAACTAAACTACTCATTTTTCAACCCACCAAACATACTCAAAACAACTCTCACTTTAACATCACAGCAAAAGACAACACCACTATACACCCAACAGAACACACCAAATTGCTAGAAGTGGAAATAGACAATAAACTAAAATTTGACATTCACATATCCATGACCAAAAAAAAATCTACAAAAAACTAGGAGTGTTATACAGAAATAAGCAACTTCTCACCAAACCAGCAAAGATTTCAGTAGCAAATTCCCACCTTATCTCCACCTTACTTTATGCCTCTCCAATATATACCAACCTAAGGCAATGCGATCTAAACAAGCTAGAGACCTGCTACAACAAAATCACCAAATTCGCCACAGGGGCATCCTACCATAGTCACCACTGTCTCTCACTTACTGAACTGGGCTGGCTTGAACTCCCTCACCTCCTTCAATGATATCAACTCTCACTCTCTCACAAACTAGTAAACCATCTACTAAATGTCCCATCCCTCCAGAATCTACTCCAGCCCTATCACACCACCAGACCACTAAGATCAGCAACAAAAATCACTTGCAGATCACTAAAGCCAATAACTCTGCTGGTGAAGCACTCTTCTCTTGCACCATAGCCAAATTATGGAACTCCCTCCCACCCACAATTACCTCCATACCATCATGCACCCACTTCAAAACTTTACTAAAAGTGCACCTAAAACATGCTGGCTATGCCCTTGGAACTCCCACTCTAATATCACCCACCCCATCCAACCTCTACCTTTTTTTCCACTCCACTAACTACCTTGATTATAGCAAGCTCAGATGCTCATAAACCAGTACTTATTATGCAGCAGGAACTTCTTCTTGTAACATTTGTTAATGTCTGTTATGTACTTCACAGATAAAGATTCTAGTTGTCTACTGATGTACTATGCTCTTCATCTGTAAATATGTTGTAAGTAATTGCTATGTAAATTGTTAATCGCTATGTAATCCAATGTAACTACTGTCTGTTTATTTTAACTGTGGAGCTTTTCTCCCTGGTCTCCGCTGAAAATGGACCTATGTCCAGTCGGACACTCCCGGTCAACAAATATAAATAAGTAAATAAATAAATGTTTGTTAGCTAGGTGTACAAATCTGAGTATTTTATTCTGGTTGATTGAATGAGTGCAGTATTTTATACAGAGAGAACTGCAGAAAAAGGGAAGCAGTATTACAGTCTGGGGAGGAGTACATTTATGGCAAAGGCTTGCCTAGCTTCAGTGGTCAACAAATTAGACTTTAAGATGACTTAATACAGTGTTGGCATGAACTTCTTTATGTTGGTTGAATGATAGGTTTTGGCCTAAGATTAGTCCTAAATACCTATATTGAGTAATGATGGCAAACAGGGTGCCTACAGGCTGTGAAATGCTGGTTAGGAATGTTACTCAGTTTCAGGTGGTGCCAAATAGCACTATTGTGTGTGTGTGTGTGTGTGTGTGTGTGTGTGTGTGTGTGTGTGTGTGTGTGTGTGTGTGTGTGTGTGTGTGTGTGTGTGTGTGTGTGTGTGTGTGTGTGTGTGTGTGTGTGTGTGTGTGTGTGTGTGTGTGTGTGTGTGTGCATTGATGGATACTATAGCTTATTTTTACAAAGCCAGGTTAGAAAAAGTCAGGTTGGTTGGTAGTGGGGGACTGATGATATTCTGACTTAAACGAGAAATCATAGCTTTACTAAGACCACTTCAACTTATTGCCTTCTAAAATTGCTTTGGTTGTCCAAGATAAGTTGTTTGTACTTTTGTCTAGCATATTCAGTCTTGGCACAGCTGACTTTTACTCTAGTTTACTTTTTTAAATCTTGGCACATGTTGAATTTATGCATTCAGGATGCTTCCTTTTTCCATTCTGCCTAGGCTTCCCCACTTTTTTTATTTTTGACTTATGTCAAGGGTAAGCCAAGTTTATCCTGAATGGGAGACAGAAGGTTGGAGATGGTCGTTATGTGGTCACTGCATTGACAGAATGAATTCCAGTTCATTTGTTGTAGTGCCACAGAGATGAACTCTGTAGCAGAATCAGGGATTACTCAAGTTATCAAAATAATGGGTTTAGGTTTGCTTCATGTGAATGAGCAGATGGAGAGTAAAGAGTAGTGTTCATATACAGAACTTGAGAGTATCTGAAGCTGCTTCAGTTTATCTGCTATATTAGATATAACCACATCAGGTAAATAGATGTTTTGGAGTTAGAGCTTGGTCTGGTGCCATACCAGACTGAGTTAGCTGACGCACATTATTAGTCTATTTAAATGTATTCTAAGTTGATCTTTCCACTCAAAGTTAAGATAATGCATTATGATGGATTTGTGATGCCTTGTTTATTATGGCTTCTATCTAGCAGATAGAAGATAGAGGCAGAATACAGTTTATTGCCGAATGTATCTTCGTGTGAACACTAAGGGAAATGTGTACAAGAAGTCAGCTGAGATCATCTGTGGCAGCCTTGCTATTTCTCAGCAGCAGCTGGAGTAGGCTTGCCTCCTTCTGTACAAGCAAACGTACACCTTCTCCATGCCTAGTACTGGTCTGTTGTCATCAGATAGTGCATGTTTGTTAATCAGCTGTATAGGAATGCCAGAACAGTCATTCATCCAGGAACCAGTGATGGAAATAACTTTAGTGTTGTACTGATCAGACCACAATTGTAACTGAAGCTACTTCTTGTTTATAATACAAACACTCGTGTAAGGCAATGATAGGGCTTTAATTTTAGTTGTTGACTAGGGTATATAAAACCAGCAGAACCAGAGTTTGACTGACTAATACCAGCAATGAGGGGGTGATGTTGCAAATATTATAAGGAGGTTTACTGCAAGTTTGATGGTGACTTTCACTTTGTAAAAATCCAGTAACCTAATGGTTAGGACTCAGTTTTCTGATAGAAAAGATCACCTGGATAAGTATGTTTAGCCCACCAGTTATGCATATTCATCCACATCTACAACACTGCCAGCCTCAGAGCCCAGGCGATATTAAGCTGATTACCCACAACCATTTATTCTTCACATAAGTTCTGCTTTTCCTTAAAGAAGTAAGACAACCAAAAGGCAGCAAGTCATACTCATCCTATGGACTAAATTTGCATAATGGTATGAGAATAAAACATAACTCCCACATCATGCTCCATACCTGAAATGTTTGTATATGTCTCAGACTTGCTTAAACATGGCTTTTAATTTCTCATTTAAACTGCATTTATCAGCCTTTTCTGCTTGCATCTATTTTAATACACTAACTTCAGCTTTCTTGTCAATTGTTTTCTTTTTGTTTAGGGACGTCTAGATGATCTCTCACTTTAGAGTCTGGGTCTAAAGCTTTGTCTACAAAATCTGGCTGCATCCTCTTGAACTTGACAATACAGCTGCACTACAGTATTTTATCTTAGAAGATCTTCTTTTTTAAAAGTTGTTACCTAAGCCAGAAGAATCTCTGAACTGTGGGTCCTTATTTTTGGACCCCAATATTACCTTTCACAGGGGAAAGGTAGCCTTGAAGTCATTCCTCATTGTTATTACTAAGGTGGTCTCAGAGTTTTATTTGAATAGTGTATTTAGTTACCAGCTTTCTAGCACAACCATGAAAATATGACTGAACGTTTTCAATTTGGTCATCCAGTCGGTTACCACTTTACTATTTTTATTTTCCCTTTTTTTCATTACTTGTACAGTAATTTATTTTAAACTAATTTTCGGTTTAAAAAATAAAAACAAATGACATGTATAAACAAATTGTTCTTGAACTGAGAACAGCCCTTCCTGCCCTTGACATTCTACAGCCACTTTTACTTCAGCAGCGTGTGTGTGTGTGTGTGTGTGTGTGTGTGTGTGTGTGTTTATATTTTAAAACTAACCCCAGAAAGCAACATATGAGGTGTGACATTCTGCTTTGTATTTGGTCAAACAGATCACACAGTTTGACAGCTGTCAAAATAGTTCTCAAACTGTGGCATTTAACAGCTAAGAAAACAGCTGTCAAACTGCATTAGGTCAGACTGCTATTTTACTGGCAAAATTATGAAGTTGGTAAGAAGCTTTACAGCAGCATGATTTCATTTTGGAAGGAGTCTTCTTTGCCTGTTCTTGTTTTTATTGGGCTTTATGATTTAATAGCCCAATGATTATGAGGTTTCACCAGTCATTTTTAAGGATTTAAGAGGACTTTTTGCTAAGGCTTTGCTTTAGTAATTATTTATGACAGCTATGTGTCATTCTAATACAGCCTCTAAATTACAACAAACCATGTATTTATCTCACAATTCCACCATTTATTTATTTATGACAGAATACCCATAATTTCAGATACATCGGTTTCCTTATTGAATTATTACCCTCCCCACATGCAACAACAGCACATTCAATGTTCTACCAAAAGCAGACTGTTTCCAATAGCAGGATACACCTTTTTAAGCGCAACCTGGATAACTGGATGGGAAACAGAAAATACATGCCTTTGATTCCACCCATGTCCCTGCTGGATAGGGGCATCTGGTGCTGACATATCTAAACATGGGCTAAACTCTTAGCTAGGCTTATAAGGGCCTCAGGGCCAATAGCCTAGTAACTTCCTATGATCCTATGATTACTTACTCCTTCTTAAGGCCCCCATATACCATATCAGACTTGGACAACATATTGTTCATGCCACACTCTTTCTTCATGTGGATATAACAATGGCTACATGCCTGTATTTCTTTTACAGAGTTTATGTTTCTTGGAGAAGGCAATAAAAGTAACCACATTTCTACTTTCCAATCACCCAAATTTCTCTCCATACTGTGCCTATACCTGCCAATTATATGCAAGAAGAAGAATGGGTATTGTAATATTTGAGTTCCAAACCAGTATCTAACTATGAACACCTTCCTCGAATGGTCCTAGTCTGGGCATTACTTCTTCAACAGCATTTTGTTCAACAAACTCTCATGTTGATGGATGTCCATGTACCTTGCAGATACCTGTTGCGATGTAACACTGGCTACATAAGCATGCTTATCCCCAGAGACCTCCACTTCCTGTTGCTGATTACATAGTTTGAAACCTTGAGCTTTACTGTGAGGTGTAATGTCATTGAAATGCATGCCTAAGAATCATAATGTGTCTATGTGGCCATCCGTTTACCAGCCAAGGACTGCATTGACACTGCCTGTAATGTTGTTTTTTTGTGATTTTATATGTATTTTGCAATAAGTGTAGATTCCCAGAAGCAGTGATTTGTACTTGATTTTATCTGTCAATCAGTCTAACTAGAAATCCATACATAGATAGATATAGAAAGAAACAGACATATACATATTTTTATTCTGTATTGTTTTACCTTGGGTTCTAATTTTGTCATTTCATTGTATCTTATTGCCTGTACTATATCAAGAAAAGACACAAAGATGATAGCTGCCCTAAGTGCCAAAGATTCAACCTGTTTATTCAATGGTGAATGTTAGAAAAGATGTTAGCCCATTTCAAAAAGATGGCCACATTCAAAATCTCTTGATTGGCATGATTGTCCTCCTTGCTACCCCAGGCACTAGGAGGTCAGTTCCAGGTATGAACTTTCTTGAAACAAGTCCACTTTTCAGCTGGCAATTGAGTCCATTACTTGGGAAACTCTCCCTCAACTAGTAGCTGCTTTAGCCCAACCTAGTACTTTGCCTCAAGTGGTCAGAGAAGGCATGCCTTTGTTTCTCACCATCTCTGAATGAACATCTAGAAACCTTGCTCAACCATCCTGATCCTGGAATTTGGCTTCTTTAATCACCCAGTCACAGATCAGAGGTATTTAGGACTGGGAGCGCTCCTCCTGTGTCTGGCTGCCATGTCCAAGTGCACCTAGTTGTCTCCCTCTGGGACTTGTAATTCAGGGTCTGGACTTGTTGCTGTTGTTTGATGTCTGGTGGAAGCTTGAGATTCATGTGAAGGATGCCACTACTGAGGAGTTTGTCTTGAAACTCGTACCTACTCCTGTATTGGCCTCTCCCCATACTGCACTCTCTTTGGTTATATTTGCTAGTTCCCAATCTGCTGATGACTAACACTGGTCTGTAACACATTCATCCTTATGTAAGGTCATACCCCTGGGACATAGGGGTTGTGCTTATTACTTGCCTCTTGGATCTTCTGAGGAATTAGAGATTTTTGAGCCCATAGTCTCTGAGATAGGCAGAGATAATAAAGTCACCTTCTATGTTCTCCCTAACGGGATGACCCCTTCTTTATAGATGCATTCAGGCTGAAAAACAACTTGGACTGGACTTTTGTTCTTTTTCTCTCCCTGAGGAGCTCTTAGCAGCATTTGTGAAGAAGATGCCTCAGATGTCCTGGGTCATTCCTCCCTTGGAATCTGTCTGGATGCATCTTAGTTTTGCCTATTCAGACTTCAAAAAGCTTTACGCCCTTTGTAAGTTACCACCAATGTGAGTATATCACATCACTAGGCATCCCACTGCTAAATTATATGTGGCCCAGCATGGTTCATTACAGCATTTTTCCACCTTTCTGCTAGACAAGAAATTCAGGGATTTATGTGCAAGTGGGTGTTGGGGGAATAATGGTCTCAATTATTTGTGTCACTTTTTAAAATTCTAGGTATATCCGGCGAGGTGTAAACTGAATATGTTCGGGAACATCAAAAAATATGGCTTCAGGACAATCTCAATGAAACATTATCTGTTAAAGTTTTGAGTGCATTAATGTTTTAGCTGCGACTGCAAGGTCAAGTGCATGTCTCTATAGGACAGTGTGGCTGAGACCTTCCTCCCTCAAGAAGGAGCTCAGATAAAAGGTCCTAGGTGTACATTTATATGAAACTATGCTCTTTATGCAGATTGCCCAAGATTAGTAAGCATTTGAAGAGAAAGCAGGCTTTTACCCTCCTGCTATTCCTTCCTTTGTGAGGCTCAGCCAACCCCAACAGTTGAAAAAGTGATGAAGGAAGACTCTTAAACATCACTCAATTTTTCTCCTTTTTGTTTGCAAACTACTGAATTTTTTTATGTCCCATTGTGAGACCCCCATAGTCTTGTCTATGGTTTAGGGCTGCTCATAGTGATCATGTTTCACTACATGTTCACCCAAACTTAGAAAATCATCATATGGGATTAGTAAGTTCTAGATGTGGTCAACTTTGGACATGCTTTGGAGCTCACAGGTCTTGCCTCCAGAAAAGGATTTTCTGTCAGGTCAGTCCATGTCGGTATATATCTTGGGAGAGGCTCAATCTCTCCTGAAAAAGGCATGGAGGCTGCCTGTTCTTGGTCCTAAAGGAAATGAATGAATTCTGATCCATTCTGAACCAAAGAAACTTAAATACCACAGCAAACATGTCTAGTAGCATATAGTTACAATGCATGAGATTGTGTCTTTGCTCCAAATTGGGATCTGATGATATCACTTGACATGAATGGCTCTCACACATCAGCAACTAAAATCCATACAGAAGACTGCTCTGGTATGTTCTGTGTGACATAATTTGAAGTACAAAATGTTGGCATTTGGGCTTTCTTCAGTGCCCAGAGTTATCATCAAAGTGTTAAGCATGGTGGCTGGTGCAATCAGTCAAGTGATTATCTGGAGGAAGCCTTACTATAGACGGTCCTATGGATGCAGTTCCAAAAGTTAAACCAGAGTGCAGATGAAATCCTTCATTAGGGTAGAGCTGGACATTCTTCTTTGTAGGTCATTCTTGCTCTTGGAGAGGGGCCAGTAGATCATTGCTATGGCCTGCTATGTGCGGCTGCAATACAAGATGTGAGCTTTAACTCTACTCTACCTTCTAGGCTTGATAGTGGCCGCAGCCCTCATGGTGCTGTTTGCATGCCTGAGGATGAATGTATTGTATTAGATGTTCAGGTGTCAGTGGTTAAGTTTTATATACCCACCATGCTTCCATTTGTGCCAGACCATTAGCACTCGATTTTAAATTGGTAAATAATTACCACTATCTGATAGTGGAGCTTCTCTTTCTGCAACTTAACTAGTGGAAACTCTTGACAATTGATTTTTCTCTGGTGGGATTGGTTGGAGAGCTCACCTGGATCTCCACACTGTGATTTAACTTGATTCCCCAAGAGAGGTTGTTTCAAATTAACCATACAGAGCACAGAACAGTGTTTGTGGTCCTAAAAGGTGTTTGGAGGAAGTGCTGCTTCTGAGGCTTCTCTTTATCTGATCAGACAACAAGTCTATAGCATGTTATCTAAACAAAGATGATTAAAATTTTACCTCCTATACAAGGAAGCAATGTTCATCTGGTACTGAACCTTACACAGAGGTATCCTTCTCTCAGCAGTTCACATTCCAGTAGAAGTGGGTAAAATGGCAGGTGCTTTCAGCTGAAATGAAATTCAGAAGTCATGCCTGGTCAGGGTCTTCTAGAAGTATGTATTACAGGATTTGTTTTGTTTTCCACTTGGGAGGATGTTTTTCTTTCCATCTCCTGCTCAGTGCAGCAGGGCATGAAAGGAGATGATTATGGATGCATCTCTCTGCACTTTCTGTCTCTTTCTCTGACTTCACTCCTCAGTAAGAAAGACAACAAATAATTCTAGTTACTTTGTGGTGGTTGAGAAGTGCATGATTTCAAGCCCAGAGGGCACTAGTGATTATAGACAAAGATTGGGGTCACACTTGGCTGCACCTCACAGTTTGGCTGCTGATATAGGTCCTCTTATTCCATAGACCTTGTCAGGGTATTTAGAGGTGAATGGGACTGCTAGTAAGTCTGTGTCTATAAGTGGAAATGTCTTTAGTTTAAGTGGAGCAATAACCCTCATTGCCATGGTCAATCAGTCTACAAAGTGGAGCTGTCATTAACTTCTCATCTGAATTCCAACTTCTTGAAGGGACTAACAGTCCCAATAAGTGGTGCCTGGACCATGATCTAAAATTAAATGTTAAGAAATGCAGTATTGTGTACTTTGGTGAAACTGGGTACCCATGCGCCTGCCACATAGTTAACTCAGCCATTAGTTACCTTGGCACATTCATTGATAACAAACTATTCTTTGATCACCATGCATCCACTGTAGTTACAAAATCCTTTCACCCTGCCAAAGTATTATGGGCCTGATGAGGAAGGAGAAAATAGGGATGATAACTTCCTTAGATTCCTCCCACCTTGTGGAACAGGATGACTTCCACATTTCTCCATTCTTCTTGAATGAATCCAGTGGACAGGCTAAAGCTGAATAGGTTTAGTAGGGAGTCTATCAGAGAGTGTCTGGTGCTGACAAAAAGGCAGTGTCTGGGGCTGACAAGATGGCAGCCTAATACATAGGCAGAACCTACAGAGCAAGTGTTTTTTGCCTTGGAGAGAGCACTCATGCTGAGCTGATCAGAGGTGGTGGTGTGGGTATGCTAATAAGTTGAGGAAGTTTAAGAGAGATAGGGGAGTAAAGATAGAGGTGGTTTCTCTGCAGATGTCTGCTATATCCTCAGGGAATGGGTAAGTGTTGTTGCTATGTATTAGCAAGGGTGTAGCTAAGCAAACTCAGTGTACTGAAATTATTAATTTTTTTTCTGAGCATCGCTCTGATACTTTATGCACAGAATCTTTAGAATTGTCTAAAATAGTGTCTAGTATATAGAGCAATATAAAACATGCTTACCTAATAGGAATGTACCTCTAAAAATACCTTTTATGGTTATAAGACCTTTTTTTTTATTCTCAGATAAGAGGGGGGAAAATTGGGTGGGCAAATAGGGCAACTTCCCCAGGCAGAAAGTGTTAAGGGCCACAATCAGCCATCTGATAACTTTTTAGTGCATACTAGCTTTTAAAAGCTGGTGTTGTATTCGTGGTCAAACCTGAGTGTTGTAGTGCTCCATGTGTGGTTTGAACTGTAGCAACAGTTTGCTACAGTATAAAAATATAAAAAAAGATTTGTTTCTTTATTTTCTAACTAAAACCCGAGTGCTGTAGTGCTCCATGCGGGGTGCAAACTGTAAAAAAAAATTGTAATTAAAATCTCAGGAAAGAAGGTCAGGGACAAGGCACAGAAAAGGGACTTGATTTGGCTACTGCATTTTGAGGACCCCCAATGCCTGATTGCAGACTTTTTTGTTTTTAATTGCTACTCAGCTGAAGAGGGGTGGGGGTAGGATACAGAAAAAGTACCTAGTTGGGTGCGTAGCTCCTGCACCACACACCAGATTGCAGAACTTTTTTTTTTTTTTGCTTCTCAGCTAAAGAGGGGGTGTAATATTGAATAATGGCTATGGGTAGTAGATTAGCCAGCTATGTGAGGGCCTTCCTCTGTCTTGAGAGACAATAAACTTTGCATCACAAAATGGTGGTTGAAATGCAGTGCCTGCTGTGACTATAAAGTTCAATTTTTGACTGGCAGATTCTATTACAGTTTGTGCAGGTGCAGTCAAGTGCCTAGCTGTGTAGGTACCAAAGCTGTCCTCTGTCATCTGCGCTCTCACTTCTCCTCCCACAGCTCATCTCTCTTCTTTTCACTCATCTGGTTACCTGTCTTAACAGCCAGTCTCCAAGTGATGCGGTCTGTGGCTATGGCTTCCCACACCATTGAATTGATGTCGCCTGCCTTCATGTCAGGCTTACAGACATCTTTGAAGCACAGAATGGGCCTTCCTGTGGGTCTGGAGCCAGTGGCAAGCTTGCAATACAGAAGGTCTTTGGGGATTCGACTGTCCTGCATATGGCCGACATGAACAATCCAGCACAAGCGCCTTTGGGAGAGCATGACAAACATACTTGATATCCCTGCATGCTCTAGGATGTTCTTGTTTGGAATGCAGTCCTGCCAGGTGATGCCCAGGATCTTTCTGAGGTAGCATAGATGAAAAACGTTGAGCCTGCATTCTTGGCAGGAGCGCATGCTCTATGTTTCAATACCATAGAGCAGTGTGCTAAGCACACACACTTGGTACACCTCCATCTTAGTGTTTGTGGTCAGTTTGGAGTTGTGCCAGACCCTCACTCTTAGGTATGCCATTGCTGTTGCTGCCTTACCAATCTGGGTATTCAGCCAGCTACGCCTCTGATAAGTGGCAACAGAGGAAAAAAATGTGTTCCCTTTGGAAGTGAAGAGGGGCAACATTTTGAGTGCTGACTACACATTTAAATGAAAGTTGGGTTTTAAGGGGCAGAAATATGAGGCCTGGGTACAAAATATGAGTTTCTGGCTACATCCTATCTGTGAGCATTGCTGAGCATTATGTCTAAGGTTCCAATATAGCTGAAGAAGACATTTTGGTTGTCATTAGCAGTGGTGGTAATTCTCAATTTGAACTCACTTTTGCTGGATTTGATTTTGTTTCTGAGTTCTTTGCTGGTCGTTCTGAGTGCTAATCTTGATGATACAGGATTAAGTTTATTTTTATAAATAAAAAATTTATAAATAAAAAATAAATTTATGGGCTATGAGTTTCTTCCTTTTACTGTGTAGTTTTCATGTGCTAGGCTTCCTCCATATGAGTTTATTCTTGAATTTGCATTGTATTTATGTCTTATTGAGACAGATGCACTGATACTTGCTTTGAGATGGGCATAGAAATTATCAACAAATGTGGTAGCATTTGAGATAGGGTCATGCTTTTTATTCACTAAATGTAGGAAAATTCCAGTGAAATATATTGAGATGTAAACTCATACGTGTCAAGAAAAAACTGGGTAGTGTTGGGCCAAGCACTCTCTTCTAGGTGGTGCAATGGTGCTACACAATGTGTACATAGTGTATAAATGGGCTGAACACCAGCGATAGAGGTCATTGGCTCTTTTATCTACCTGACTATCAAAACTACCAATATCCCTCATTCCCTGCTGTCACATGTCCAGATCATAGGATCATAGGATGTTACTAGGCTAATGGCCCCGAGGCCCTTACAAGACTTGCCAAGTTTTTTCCCTCTTTTAATGGTGTTACTGGTAATCCTAACTCAGCACCTGCTGCCCCTGTCCAGAAGGGACGCAGGTAAAACCCCAGGGGTGAATTTGCGGTTCCCCACCAATTATCCAGATTATGCTTGAAGAAGCTCAGTGAAGGGCTCTGTTTTACTAAAATTGGAAGCTTATTCAAGAGTAGGGAGAGTCTTTGGGAGCTGAACCTGTCTCTCCAACAGGTCCTGTTAATATCACTTCTCATGTTGAGGTCACTAGAGTGGGTGCAGCAAGTATCATTTGTCTTGCTAATGTGTAGCATTTCCATTAGGGCAGGGTCCATGGTTTCCTTATAGGCCAGGGTGAGGTCACCTCTAAGTAGTTTGTAGGATGCAAAGTACAGTGACAGGGATTTTAGTCTGTCTGCTTAGGACAGGTGTTGGACACTTTGAATTTTCTTTTTAAGGTACCTCTGAGGCCTCTCAAACTTTTGGCGGTGCCTGTCAAGGTACATACCAAAGGACGCATTGTATTCTATAATTGGTGAAATAAGGGAGGAGTACAGGGGTTATAACCTTTTTTCTTCTGGAGGCAATGCCCTTGTTGATGAGATGGGCAATGTAAAAGGCTATTCTTACCACTGTGGAAACATGATAGTCGAAGGAGAGGTCGCTGTCAACCTGTGTGCCCAGATCTCTTACCACAGATTGGGTACTTAAGATGTTGTTGTTAATGTGGTACTTTGCAGGGATGTCTCCCTTGCCAAAGGGGATGATGATGCACTTTTTAGCATTTAGCTTGAGCCCATGACTTTGGCATCAATCGTTGGTTTGAGTAAGACCTTCCTGAAGGGTGATGATGTCACTTGGGGATTCAATGTACATCTGTCTAACTTTGATGGGCTGCAGTCAAGAAAAATATAAATGTATTAAATTAGGGATCTAAGGAAGTTTAACTACACTTTTGGCAAAATATTGCCTATTTTAAAATATTTGGTCTATATTAAGTAATAACAATCCTCCTTATCTTACTTTCTGAAGCCATCAGCAGTGGATGATAGCTGGGTCCTATTTCCTGAGAGTCATTCTTTTGGCACACATTTCTTCAGTGGTCTCTGGCTGTGGTGCTCAGCACACTTGTACCCTTTATGACACTTTCCATGGCACCACTGCACCAGCCTAGACAATCATGCTCGGGCAAACACTCACAAGTTTTTCTTGCCACATATGTAATTCAGGCATGACTGTTGAAGAAGGTAGGAGAGTGACACAACACTGAGAGATGTGGCAACAGTTGACATGACACTTCCACCTCATCTAGAAATTAGAATAAGAAGGTTGATAATGATGATAATATTAAACATACATAAAGAAGATAAAAATGGAGGGGCTGCAATCCAGCAGCCCAATATCAAAAGCCACCCCTGTTCATAACAGTCTACAAGTTAAACAATAGATTTGGGTCACTGGAATTTCCTTTTGTCCCCATCTGTAGCATTTCCTGTTTTTTCTGTATGTTTGACTATATTACTGGAAATTCTAACACATACCACATTTACAGTCAAAGATGACAAAGAAACATAACTGTATCTGAGAATGCACAGCACTGGTACATATCTGAAAGACTATACAAGAGCCCTGTGTGATCAACAGACAGAGATGTCTGGTGTACCTTGATGTATGCTGCAGTGCACATGAGAGGCCTGTGTCAAACAGTGACTATGTAAGTGAAGTCAGCTAAAAACTAGTGTCCAGCTGTTATTTAAGATGCAAAGAGCTGCACTCCACTGTACAAAGTCTGCTCCTTACTGTAACATGGTGCAAGGAGTGTAATACCACTAAACACAGTACCAGAGTGCCAGAGCAGGATGGGTATAGCAGGGGTTCTGCAACATGACATAGCTGAATAAATGTTTCCTATTTGTTTATACAGCTGTATGTAAAACATTCATACATGGTATAGTAATACACACTGCTGGCACTCCTCTGATTGCAGAAATGCATAAGTGACCAATAGACAGGTGTTGATGGGAACACATAGAACTGGTCAAATAAGTCTAATGTTTATTGATAGGCATGCATATGTAATAAAGTGCATATCACCAACCCCTTCTTGAATCATGTAATAGCAACATACATAACAGAAATAGGAATTGTTTCAGAAGGATGAGACCATAGAGTACCGACCCTGCCTAGTTGACATCATCCACTTGTAATTGCATAGTTGCCTAGTCCCCAACCTTCCCATGCCACACAGTTGTCAAAGGTCTCAGAGTGCACATAAAAGCTACTATATTCTTACTTCCACTTTAGATGTGAGAAGCCGACTGTAATACTGACATACCTCTCTTCATCCATGTGTCTCCCTGACAGTAGTCCAACAGCAATGCCTGGGTGTCATCATGCTGCACATTTTGTGCATGTCACTGGACAGTGTTTCTCTCACCCAGCCACCTCCAGACACTGCTATACATATCACACAATATCTGTATGTTTCTAATCCAACACTTCTGAGGGTCACTACTCTAATAAGATGGAGGTAGAGGTAATAAAGATCAGTGGTGCAGTGTATAACTGCATAGGCAGCCATGCTATTCCCCCAACATTGTATATTGGTTGTCATCTGTGCTTTGATGGGCAGTGCTCAGTACACGTTTGGCATATGCTGCCTATTGAGCTTACTTAGGGTCCAGTATATTTCCCATATGAGCTCATGGCTGCTGCACTGAAGGCTGTGTGATTCATTTCATGAAATGTGGGGCCAGCATTACAACAGACTAGGTGCCATCAGACTTGATTCTGGCATACTGGGCACACTGTTTAGATGTCAAATCTTCAACTCCAGTCTGAACAGCCCATATTTGACTTCCTGTGTCTATTCAGGGATCATTTGGTTCTACTGCTTCAGTCCGGCAACGACACTGCAAAGATGCTGGATTTGCAGTTCCACAGTGGAGAACAGGATTCATATTATGGCAGACTGAACCTAGCATATTTATATCCCCTGCAGAAGTGTCCAGAAAAAAATACAATGTGCAATATTTCACTGCAAACTGCAAAAAATGGAAATGTCTATTAAAATGTTAACATCATATAGTTAATTATTACTGGGTGTTTATTCTCATTACTCTTACATTTCCAGTGATACTGACTTGGATACTAAAGTCAGCTGATCTAGCAGGCCAACCAGATTCTAGAAACCATTTGTTTTAGTAGAACTCTTTATTCTCAAGAGTTTGGATGAAGTAACTTAGGATTCATGATTGTTCATCATTTTATCCTGCAATTATTCTGCACTGAGTGGTTTAGTTTGATTTAACATTTTTAGCATCTTTTGTTTATACTACTTGTTTTTAAAAGATAATTGCTGATACTGAAAAAATACCCTAACAAACAGTTTTGGATGAGTTTCTTAAGTAAGAAATATGTGCTCATTTTATTGTTATTACTTGCCTGCTTAACAACTTATCAAATGATACTGTTGTCACTGCGACATTAACTCTGTGAGGTACAAACAGATGGTTGGCTTGCAGACACCAATCTGCCTAGCAACTTTCAAAAGGAAATAAAAACAAATCATTAGCAAAGATCATACATTGAAACATTTGCAGATGCTGAAAGAAGGTCTATGGTCAGTCATGTTCATTCACTTGTAGCTAGCCGTTATACAATTGTCTCTCTTTTTCACCCTCTTCCCTTCTCTGTTGCATTTGTCTTAGCAACTGTTGGATAATCTGTTATCTGACATCTAACTTTCCACAGTTTGATCTCTGGACATGTATTCCAGGCTAATACCACCACTCCAAGAAACAGTATTTTTAAATCAGTCTTGAATCTTAATTCAGCTAGCTGTCACCAATGCCTTCTGTATCCCCTCTTGTCCTGAACTCTGCACCATCCTCCTGTTTTCTAACATTGCGGTGTGATCATAACATAATCATCATCTTTCCTCCAGTCTTTACATTCCATGCATTCAGAGTCATTATTCTTAATTCAGCTCTTCATCCTTTGCACCGTATCATCACCTTTTCTTTGTCCGCTTCCTGACAGTTGACTCTCCTGCCTCTCTACGGCACCAAGACTGTCTGCTCTATCCAAGATAGCCCATAGAATTTGACAATGACTGTATTGTTGCTTGACTTCCTTACCAGTGCATCCAATTGGCCTTATCCCCTGACCTTTCACCCTGCTCTTCATGATTCATCCTAAGGGTGATTATGGGCTCCAAATGATTGTCCTTCTGTATACTCCCCTAGTACATCCTACCTAGTGTTCACTATGTGCTTTAGCATGCACTTTTTCATCATTAACCCCAGTTATAGCATTCCACCACCTGGAATGATGGTGACAATCCTGCTGTCATCATCAACAGGCTGGTCATTGCTTTCACCCCAGTGTAATACGTGGGATAAACATGTTAAACAGGACTGGTCCCGGCCCTTATCCAGACACATCACACTGGTGGCTGCCCTACCACCCAAAAGCTGTCCCTTGAATGCTACTTTGTCATTTAGCTGGTCTTGTCTCCATGATGTCTATGTGAAATGCAGGTGTACAACAACTACCAGACTCTCTCTGACCATTTCCCTCTAATATATTATTTGTACAATGAGACGGGTTTAGTCTGTCAAGATCTCTGTTATACAAAGTTCCCCCAGATGCAGATTTTTCTCTGACTTTTTCTAGGATGAATGTGAGACTAGAAGGTATGATGTTGCCTGGCTTCTTCCTAGAATCATACCTCTCAACCTCTTAACATAAGAAATCTGGACAAAGCCTAAAATAATGGGGTGACAAAGGCCAAAAATAGGGACAGATTTTAAATATAGCTCTCATTAACTTAGGAAGTTGCTAGAAGAGCACAAGTTGTGTTAGCATGCATTTTCTGAAGAATATGAAGTCTGAAACTGAAATGAGTGTCATTAACTTCTTCAGTCCTCAGTGATTTGTCAGAAAGCCACAAATTGTATGAGGAATAGATCAAAAGTATAAGGCAAAAATCTGGACATTCTGCAAAAATCTGGACAGTTGAGAGGTACACCTAGAACCATGTTTATGGAAGTACACCACTTTAGGCATCACCAAGTTCTGTGACACCACCTGAGATTCCAGCCACAAAATATATGTTTTATCCAGTGATTTACTATGCAGAACTAAGAAAGCTGCACAGAAAGGTCTGTATTCTGTGTCTTTTCTCCCTAAAGTCCCATGTATCTTTCGTTCTGCTTCTGTAGTCACTCCCCAGCTGGCCCACTTGTGCATCTACTTGCTGTTGACACTGAAAATGAATTGTAGCCCATTGTTAGAAATGAAGTGAAAACTGATGCATCTTACTAATAACAGCTGGCAGTTGCTGTGATTTGTGAAGCACTTCAACAAAAAAATGACTGCTTCCAGTCAGCTTAATTTCAGACAGGAAACAAGCAACCTGGGGCTCCAGCAATGTACAGCTATTGCTATGATTAGCAAAGTAAAGACAGTCAGTGGTGTTTTATGAAAGGCTGTATAAACATCAATGCAGCATCTGAGTTTAGTCTGATTAATTAAAGAAGGGTATTTGTATTTTACTTTGTTTTCCCCAAGGTGTGCCCCCATATATATATATATATCCCCTAATATTAATAAGCTAAGTAAAATAATGGCAAAGATTCTAAGGGGAAACTGTGGAAATAGTAAACACTCCTTGCAAACAATATAGTAATGAAGACTAGGTGATCAATATACTCCCACAAACTGCTGATAATGGGGCACTGAGATTACGCTTTTAATTATTTCACTAAAATAGAAAAGGGAAATGGAAATCATATGGAGACCTGTTTTTGGTAATGCATATTAAAACTAGAAAGCACTCACAATTCTAAGTTTAATAGAGTTACAAACTCAAACCAGCTGAGTAACCCAATGTCTCAGATTGTCTCAGACTTCAATTTCCTGAGGTTCAACTTGCCAGCAATTGGAGTTCCTCCATAAGAAATCAGTGTCGGTCAGTTATGCTAGCAGTGATGCTCTTTTTGGGGGAATTTCCTGTTTTTTAAGTTGGTCAGACCGTGCAGTTGGTATATATAAGTTTGGAGAGGTTGAAGGGTTTTCTCCCCATATCGATCTCCTGAAAAAAAAAAAACACTTTAAAAGTGTTTTTTGACAGTTTTTTTTCAGCAGATGTAGTTCAGGGATTATAATCTTTGGTGCATTTGTTTTCATCCACTCATCACTCACCCTTAATGGGTTGAGATAGATGCTAGTTTGTTAGAAACTTTGTTAACCAATTGATAAATTAGTCAAGTAAATGTTATGATGGGCCACCAGGAACAAACTCTAAATTTAAATCTAAGTTTAGCATGGCTAGCCTGTTAAAAAAAGAAACAAAGTTATAATGTATTCATATTAGATTTGTTGTCCACAGTTTTTACATTAAGAATTATTTTCTTACCTTGTAAGAATGTGATTCAGTGCTGTAACTAAAATGCATTGCAATGTAAAGTTCTTTTCATCTCTGAAAAAAATGGTCATAGGTTTAAAACTGTCAGTTTGTACTTTTCAGAAAATCAATAGCATAGTAATCCAGCCACTCCTATCTGTTTTATAATTAGTCTAATAGCTGTAGTTGGCAAACGTACCTCTCAGCTGAAGAATTCTGGCAAAGCCAGAAATAATGGGGTGACAAAGGTCTAAAATCAAAGACAATTTTTCAGTTTTTAAATATAATTCTAATTTACTTAAAAAATGTATAGACCAACAGGATTTGCATCAATTTTCTGAATAATAACAAGTATAAAACATTTAATGTCTGGCTTTATTGATCGACTGTAATTCTCAGTGATTTACCAAAAAATAAAACAATTTTACTAGACAAAGCAAAAATATGAGTCAAAATCAGGAACATTCTGCAAAACTGGAGGCAGTTATAGGTGCATTGGCAACTGAAAAGATGCCTATACATGCCTTAGCTCAATATGATTTCTTTCCAAAAGTGCTGTGGAAATGAAACACATAGTGACCAAATAATCCTTATATCAGCCAAATCTGAAAGAGATTAGTAGAGTGGAGAAAAAAGATACTTGGGTAGCCATTAATGTAAGAGTCAACTAACTTTATTCAGAAAGTAGTGAGCATTGATACATTTGCTGAAAGGTCAACACTTCGGCATCTTTTTATGGAGCTGATTCTTAGACAATGGATAACCAGCACAGCTGTGATTAGCAGAGATCTGTAGGAATCAAACCAGAGCTGGGTTTGCCAGAGAACAGTTCAAACTGCATTTAGTTATTGTTTAACTCCAAAGGGTGCGAGCTGATGTTTCTAACTAAAGGAAACAGATTCACATTATATTCCAAACTCAAATAGAATGCTTGCAGAGAAAACCCAAGGATTGTTTTGTCCTTGTTCATTATTGTTCCTGGAGTCTCAAATCAACAAGTCAAAATAAGCATTTCAAAGGGTCAGCAACCTATAAATTACAGTATAGACTTCAGGGATTTTGCTATATTGCAACTTCAGTTGTGTTACTAAAATAGTCCCACGCTTAGGAAACTGCCCAGACAGCACCACAAAGTGTAGCTTAATTTGGGAAATGAAGGAAGGGGTAATAGGATGTGCTATCCGGGTCTGAAATGCTTGGGTTTCTAAGTCTGAAACTTAAACTGTCAATGCAGGAGAAAATGATGTGTTGTGTGTGGAAAGAAGAAGGCCTGAGCCATCAGAAGAGAACAAATGATGATCTGTTTGGCATTGTTCTTACTAGCTCAAAGAGCTGTGACTGCAATAAGAAAGGAACTGTTTTTGTCAAGGAAAAGTCACCCAGTGCCTCTAAATTACATCATACATTAAGGAAAACTCAGCTAGAACAGAGAGCTCTGTGTAGCATGCTAAATTAAGGGGCAAATTGATTAAACATACTAAATGTATGAAATAAAATTATTCTTTCACTTCAAGTAAAAATCTTCAAGTAAAAGAAAGGAAATAAGCACTTTTGGCAGCAATGAATATTTTTCAACTCTAAAGCAAACAAGTTTATTAAGCTTGTGGCTTTCTGTAAAACTATGACAGTATAATTTTGATTCTAAAACCTGCAGTCCAACTGCTTCTTTAACTTACTAAACAAAGGTTTGTAAGTCAGGCACTTAGGCAAGACTATGAATTCTTGTATGGGGCACACCATTTTGTTTACCATCTTCAGTGGTAAAATGTAAAAAGTGGAAGTACTGTAACTGGATAAAGCAGGTAATCAGAAAATCGATTAATTAATATTTTTCAGGGCATTACATTTCACTGTTTTTTTACACACCAGTGTTCATATATATAAAAAGACATTAACCATTTTCGAAATAAATACTAAAGCCTAAAATGTTAACCTACTTTCAACAAAGGGCACCACTTGCAGAAACTATCAAAGTCATCCCCATCCTGTAATGAGGAAAAAGTTTACTGACCTTTACAGCTTCCGGGGTCCAGTTATTCCATTCCCCATTATTTCCATGACTTGAAGGGTTAGAATCTCCACAGTGCTGACTCTCATTCTCCTGATGCTGTTTTTCATACTTCTCATGCTGTTTCTCATTGTCCTCAGCTTCTAAATGCCTCAGTCTCTCTTCGGTCTCCGACCGTTTGTTCTCCAGTTCATATTGACCCTGCTTCTTCTCAGCCTCTAGACATCGCATTTGCTCCTTGGCCTCCCGATGTTGGATCTCCAAGTGCAGTTTCTCCTCAGTTTCTAGACATCTGGCCTCCAGGCACAGTCTCGCCAACTCCAGATGGATTCTCCGGTCCTCCAGAGAAATGTGGACTGTCCCGACTGTTCAAATATCACCTAGCAACTAGGAACATTCTAATGACATCACCCACTGTTCTGTTTCTCTCTTTCCATCTGATTCTCCACAGATAGTTTTTTTTTTTTTTTTACTTTAGAATCTCCCTCACAAACATGTGCAATTAGAAATTATAAAAACACTGACAGGTTCTTTAAACATTTTGTATAAACAGGGAGATACTCAACATTTTAAAAATGTATTTATATTTCACAATAAGATATGCTGGCATACAATACAAGTTAATCTCAGAATATACACAAATCTCCTGCCAGACATGCTAACACAGATGACAGTGTTTTCATTTTCTTCACATTTAGATGTACTAAAAAGGCTGTACCCATCCACCATAAACAGAATGGTAAATTTAGAAGTAAACCTGCAAGGTAGAATCCACATATTAATAAACTTTATAGTAATAATAAGAAGTTGTTAGAAGTTGTTAGCTATATACAAGAATTCACCACACTCTCATTACAGAAGAGATCCAAATATGGCAAATAAAACCCTTAAACGCTCACCCAGGAATGTAAGGCCAGTTATTAATCAATATATTAATAAAGAGTGGCAGCAATACTTAGGGATAATCACAAGGCCTTCTTCAGTTACATCAGGAAACTTTAAAGAGATATGAACTATGAAATTAGTTTTTTTTCCCTAAAGGAGCATCCCAGTCTGAAATCAAAATCTTGTGGACAAACTAATTTCTAACTTCATGCCCTATTTCAACCCACATATCCTCCCTACTCCCTCCAGTACTCCATCCCACATTGCCCTGTCTCAGGTTGTGTCAGCCCTAGGTCATCAGGTACCCTGT
Source organism: Protopterus annectens (assembly GCF_019279795.1). Classification (NCBI taxonomy): domain Eukaryota; kingdom Metazoa; phylum Chordata; order Ceratodontiformes; family Protopteridae; genus Protopterus; species Protopterus annectens. Next base: position 454,075,482 of record NC_056727.1, on the reverse strand, counting down.
GCAGATCCCAAAACTGATACCCCCTCAACTCACAGTTCAGGAGCAAAGTGCAACAAGCTACTTAGTACAGTTAAATCACCACACAAATAGCTTCGTCATTACCATTCACGTACTGCATCCCCGCACATTCTACACTTCATGGCCCCTGACAGCTGCACATCCCTCAATTCACAGCTGAGGAGCAAAATAAGAAAAATGTATCTTCTCTTGAACAACTGTTGCAAGCTGCTTGCTGCTAACATGTCAATCAGCTTGTTACAGTTAAATCATCAACACAGCTCTTCAGAATTTACTGCAAAAGCAGTACTGGCAATCAGTCATTAATGAATTCTGGTACTGCACTCTCACACAATCTGCACCTCATGCACAATGACAGCTGTGCACCCCTTCTCACAGTACAGAAAGAAAGTAAAAAAAAAAAGTCTTCCCAAGTTGAAAAAAAGGACTTCTCATGTGAAACTGTAGCAATCTTCTACTAATTTAACAAGCAACATGCTACAGTTACATCACCACACACATAACTTCAGTATCAGTTTTTGTCCCAGTACTGCACTCACACATCATCTGTACCTCATCCCCCTGACAGCTGCCAGCCCCTCAACTCACAACTGAGGAGGGAAAACAGTTGAAAAAAAAAAAGAAATGACTTCTCTTGTGAAACAGTATAATGAGCTGCTTTATACTAATGTAACAAGCAGCTTACTGCAGTTAAATCACCACATGTAGTGCTCCATATGTGACAATAATAGTATCAGTATACATTTATAAATGCCATTACTACAGTTCTACAGCATCTGAACCTTGTGCTCCATGACATCTGCATGCCTCTCAACTTACACTCACAGCTCAGGAGCAAAAAAAGCAAAAGCTGAAGACAAATAAATGCCCTGTAAAACTGTAGCAACCTGAACTGTGTATTACTGATGTAACAAGCAGCTTGCTGCAGTTAAATCACCACACACACCACTTCAGACATGACTGGAAATTTATGAATGCTAGTACTGTACTCCCACACCAGCCACACCTTGTGCTCCCTGACAGTTGTGTACCCCTCAACCCACAGTTGTGGGGCAGGAAAAAGATCTTACACTATTACAATGATCATAAAAGCATTATCAGCATTCATTTATGAATGCCAGTGTTGCACTCCCACACCATCATGGGCACCTGCCAAACATGTCCCCTGACAGTTTGAAACCAAGGAAACTACCCTTCATGCCCTACCAGAGTTATGACTCTGGGTCCTGATAACATTCTGAGGTATGTTAATCACCACCTAGACTGAGGAGATTCAGGAGGGAGCTCACCTAAGTCTTTCTACATGTCATGATTAGACATGTGGATAACAGCCATAGCTGTGCCACTACCTAAGGAAGGTCATACAACTTATCCCAGGTTATGAAATGCATAATTACTAAAATAATAAGTACCAGCATAGGTAATCTTCAAACCCTTGACTCCAACTAATCTGGATTTGTGAAAAGTAGGTCTTTGTCTGCTCAACTTGATTGGTTTATTTGACAGGGTAACTGAAGTCTTAAGTCATTGCCTGTCCATCCATACCACTTACATTGACCTGCTAAGGGCTTTGAAACCATCCCCTATGCAACATTGACCTCCTAAGGGCTTTGAAACCATCCCCTATGCAGGTGTCATTGATAAACTCTCCAAGCTAAATGTACATCCATATACTGTCTGTTGGATAGAAAGTGGCTGTCTGAAAGAGGCCACACTGTGAGTGACAGCAGTTGGCACTTTCTTTAGAGTGAGAAATATTACCAGCTGTTTTTCACAGGACTCCATCTGAGGCTCTCTCCTTTTTGGTACCTGCTTCTCTGAATTGAAAATTAACACTGAGTGATTTTGGCTTATTAATCTGTGGACATCTGAAAAGTGGATCCAGTTCTTAAATGCCTATCTAACACATAGATTCTCAAGCAGGATCTTGATCGGTCCTGTGCATCAGTCACAGGCTCACCTTGTGTGACAAAAGTGTAGCACAGTCACCTTTATCAAAGCCACTACTTCTTGTCCCTACATCACTTGTACTGCCCTCAAATCAGACAAAACCATCAGGGATTTTGGTACCAATACTGATATTGTGCTATCTTTTCAAAGGAGGTCTTGCCACCATTATATTCCTCACTGATCACACTTTTCTTTGAATACAATATCCCACTTTAAGATGTACCTGTCTAACCACCTTGCTCAACCTGAAAGATTCTTAAGTAAAAATATGTCTAGCTTATACAGCTTATTTATTCCTTTCTTGCTTTTATTGACTGGGGTAGTCCGACTGTGCAGTAGTAGCCCCTTTTCATTGGAGACAAAGTGTCCCTTGTTAAATGAGACACTGAGGCTGGGTATGCATTCAAGTCGTTTATTGTACATAAATACATCTGGAGCTGTAACTGGAATATATACTTCAAAAATTCATAAGCTAACTATCTGACTCATTACTTCAAACACACTCGCATGTGCATCTCCATTTATGCCTGCACTCACTCTGGCTGACTATACAAAATGGCACTGACCTTGAACATGCTCAGTAACTTATATGCACATGCTATCTAACTACAGTGGCTTGTGCTCAGCAACTTATATGCATGTGCTATCTGGCTACAGTGGCTGACTAGGTACAATATACTCAGTGATCTACTGTACATCCTCTCTCTTTAATTTGTTTGGCATGCAATAGAAGAACAAAACATTTTACATGCTAGATATCACATCAACATTTAACAACAAATCTGAACTCAAGTGCAAGTCACTGTGTATTTTGGATTGGGTCTGGAAATTCTACCTGATCTGGTCACATAAAAACTTTGACTAGATTTAGCAACAGGGACAGTGTATGGGGATTCTTTTTCAACTGGAACTTCAGGGGTTACATCAGGATTACTTGAAGAAAGTACACTGTCCTCTGGAATTTGAACAAGTGTAGAGTCATCGGCACATGCGATCTGCTGTGTCACTGGTTTGGAGACTGGTAATATATGTCTTCAATTCCTTCTGAAATCCATTCCTTTAGATTGTGTGATGTAAGATCTTGGCTCTTCATAAAGGTTTTTGATGACACCCACTTGGTCATATCCTTTAGATGTTTGCATTTTCACAACTTCTCCTTGTCTTAATGGTCTAAGAGGTTGGCTGGACTTATCGTAGTACAACTTTTGTGATTGACGTTTTTTCGAAAGTTGAGCCTTGACTATTCTGTTGTTCTTTACAATTGTTTCCTGATCAGTAAAGTTGTTCTTGTCTGTCTGGACATTAATCTCGGAGCAGTTGAACCAAGCAAGTTATCTCGAGGAATGTTTCTGAGACTAAGTTAAGAAAAACAGCAATACCATCTCTCTTGGATTTCTCCAACAAAGGTTTTGCAGTCTGAACTGCATGCTCAGCTAATCCATTAGACTGTGGATACTCAGGACTACTATTAATATGGACAAAATCCCAAGACTCAGCAGATTTCTTAAACTGCTGACTTGCAAACTATGCACCATTGTCAGATATGACTGTGCGGACTACCATGGACAGAGAAATGTCTCTGTAATTTTATAATGATTGTGCTGGACATTTAAGTTAGGAAGAAGGTCAATTTCAAACCAATTTGAGTAAGAGACTACTAACACTAAGTAATGCTGACCATTCCATTTGAAAATATCAGTACCAACTGTCAACCATGGTAATTAAGGAATCTGGTTTAGATAAAGTAATTCTTTTTGTTGGTGCAGTCTGCTGCTGATGCAAATGGAACATGCTAGAGTTTTCTTCTCTATATCTTTTGATATAGAAGGCCAAAATGCTATGCCTCTTGCCCTTCTCTTGGTTGAATCAGTAATCAGGTGACCATGATGCAAAATTTTGATATATTCCTGTTGGAATGCTGTAGGAATTACCACTATAGGACCTTTCATGATGATTCCATCTTCCATCATGAGCTTTTCTCATAAGGAAAATACTGCTGAATATCAAATGGTAAACTGGTTTGTCGTGTTGGCCATCCTTGACTGATAACAATTTTCACCTTCTGGAGAACTGAGTCTGAAGCTGTGTGATTTCTGAGTTCATCAAGATGTGATGAAGAACACTTTCTGACTTCCATGACTTCAAAGTCTGCTTTCTCATTGTCATGCTGCTCTGTTCTTTGTCTTAGTGCTTGTGACAAGTTATCAGCAAGGTATATATATTTGTCTTTTGTACAGACAATATTGAAATTGTACTTTTGCAATTTTAACATCATGAGTTGCAAGAGTGTTGGGGCTGTATGTGTTGGCTTTTTCAGAATTGTCACTAGAGGTTGGTGATCGGTCTTTATTTGAACAGGTTTGCCATAAATATAATCACTGAACTTTGAACATGTGAACACTACTGCCAAAAGCTCTTTTCAATTTGTGCATACTGCATTTCAGTTTGGGTTAAAGTTCTGGATGCATAGGGTACTGGTATGCCGTCCTGAAGAAATGCTCCACCAAGACCATACTTTGAAGCATCACACAAAAGAGTTACAGGTTTGTAAACATCATGATATCTCAATGTGGGTGGACTGGCAATTTTCTTCTTCAGAATATCAAATGCTCTTCAGTGTTGTTCCAACCAGGGCCAGTTAAAATTTTTGCATGTCAGCTCATGTAAGGGTGCTGAAAGCTCACTCAAACCTGGGGTGAACTTTCCTAAATAGTTGATCATACCAAGAAAACATTGTAAAGATGTGACATTTTCTGGAAATGGCATCTCAAGAATAGCTACTTGCTTAGACAGATTTGGTTGTAAGCCAGAACTGGTAAACAAATGTCCCTCATAAGCAACTTCTTTCAGTTTGAATTTGCATTTCTGAGGATTAAGTTTAAGACTGACTTCACATGCACAGTCTAGAATTTTCCTGAGATTTCTATCATGTTCATCTTCACCATTGCCCCCTACAATAATGTCGTCTACTATGATAGCATATGGACAGTCAGAAAAAAACTTGCTCCATTGCACATTGAAATACTTCACTGGCAGAATTTATTCGAAATGGCATTCTCAAAAATCGGTGTCTATCAAATGGTGTACTGAAAGTGGTTAACAGTGAAGATTTGTTAGCCAACAAAATTTGCCAAAAGGAACTTTTTGCATCTAAGACTGAAAAACTAGTGGCATTTGGCATGACAGTGGCTACATCTTCTACTGTACACATTGGATTATGAGGATGTTTAAGTGCTTTGTTTAAGTCTCTCGGATCAATACATATTCGAATATCATCTGAGCTTTTCTTATGAGCTACTACCATGAAGGATACCCATTCAATTGGTTCTTTCACTGGACCAAGGACACCTAAATTTACCATTTTGTCAAGTTCTGCTTTTACTTTACTGTGCATTGCTACCGGAATCTTCCATGCTGGTCTGACAACCGGGTTTACTTCATGGTTTAACTTCATGAAATACGTGACTGGGAGTTTGCCAAGCTCATCTTTGAAAATATCAGCATATTCACTAAAAATATTTTGTGTAAAACTATCGTTGTTGTTCATACTTAGATGGTAGACCTCTTTATTAAATGAAATCAGTCCCATTCTCAAAATGTCTTTGAGGCCTAACAATAACTGCACGTGTCTTTTGAATATGTAAAACTGCAAGTCATAGCTGTTCCAGGCAGAATGGCATGTGAAAACTACTGTGCCTTCAATTTGAATCTCTTCACCACCATGAGCAACTAATTTTGCACACTTTGCTGAATCAAGTTTCTCACCAGCTTTTACTTTAGCAAACATTTGGCTGATATAGCATTGTACTTGGATCCATTATGTACTCTAAGATCTACAGGTTTACCATTAATTCGTACAGTACAAAATATTTTGTTCTTTGCTGCCAACTGATAGCGTACTGTATTATCTATTTCATTAATCACAGAGACACTATCAACATAAAAAGTTTGCTCACAGATCTACTTGCTTCTTCAGATGCCCTCTTTTAATAAAAGATTGCGCCACTTTAGACTTGCCAAGCCTTTTGAAATGATTCCACTTTTTAAATTTGTGACATTGCTGACCAAAAGCTAAGCACTTCACTCATTCCCACAATTGGGACAGTTAACAATGAGGTTGGCTGTGGCAGTCTCCAGTTTATACTTATTTAGAAAAAACATAAATATAGATGGAGACATACATCCAAACCCAGGCCCTCCATCAAATGACAGTGCAAATAAAACATCCTTGTTTCCAAGACCTCCTGACTCCCTTCTTATTTGCCACCTTAATATTAGAAGCCTAAATAATAAAATTCATAATCTACATGCTCTTTTAGCAACTTACCTCCCTGACATTATGTGTCTCACAGAAACCTGGCTCAAACCAGAGACCAAAGATAACGAAATCCTGCCACCTGGCTACAACATATACAGGACCGATCGCCTCAAAAAAAGAGGTGGTGGTACTGCTGTGCTCTTCAAAAGCACACTCAACGTTACCCTACACCCCACTCAGCCACCGCAAATACCCAACGTAGAATTAACAACCCTAAAACTACAACTAAATAAAGAAAAAGTATTAACCTAATCGTAATCTATATTCCCCCTGGGAACAACTCTGACACTCTTGAGAACACTCTAAGTTGGCTGACAAATAACTTCCCACAAGAAACCATAATTCTGGGAGATGTCAACATTGACTGGAATCAATGTGTGTCAGAGACAGACCCAACCAATATCAATCTCCATGGCTTCTCACAAAATATTACCACCTCTACTAGAATTGGCAGCAACAAACAAAAAGAAAGTATCCTAGACTGGATACTCACTAACCATAAACCCGGAACTTATAAATCTGGGACTATTACTAATGAGCTCAGTGATCACCTCATTACTTATATGGTAAAAAGCAAAAGTGGTAGCTGCCACCTCCCTGTACTCAGGACTGTTAGAAGCACCAAACATTTTGACATCACTAGATTCCGAAATGAGCTGCAGTCCTGTAACTGGTCAATCCTAAAACACCTCCCACTAGAAGAAGCTGTAATAAAATTTAACTCCACATTTCTAAACATACTTGACACACATGCCCCCAAATGGTTAATCAAAACAAAAGCTCTCATAGCGCCATGGCTATCAAAAGACTCCACAGCCAAAATCAAAGCTAGAAACAAAGCATGGAATAAATGGCGTACTACCAAGACACCCCTAGACCGTACCAACTTCCAAAAACTAAGAAATGACACAAAAAAATCTATCTTAATGGACAAAAAGAACTACTATTTCCAACTACAACATAAACATCAAAACAACCCCCAAAAGTTTTGGACAGGAATAAACAAACTTCTCCATCCAGGCAGGTCCTCCACCCCCACACCAGCAAACCTAACTATGAAAAACCCAGATGAAGTGGCCACATCCTTTAATACCTTCTTCATCGATGTGATCAAATCCTTAGCCAACCAACAAGTAGCCCCCTGCTCCCTAACCACAAGTCCCACCCAGAAGACCACGCCGTTATTCAACCTACAACCTGTCCCTACTGCATACATCCGATCCTTACTAAGGAAACTAAAGCCAACCACTCGCGGCAGACCTACTTCCAGCAGACTTTCTACAAAAAGCTGCGGATGTTATAGCCTATCCCATCTCAATCTTAATTAATCGGACCATAACTGAATCCACAATCCCCTCCATATGGAAAATCTCCCATGTCATCCCCCTCCATAAAGGTGGCTCATCCACTGACCTCTCAAACTACAGACCAATAGCCATTTTGTCACCACTGGCAAAAATCATGGAAAAAGTATTCACAAACAACTCATCCACTACCTAACTCAGGAAAACCTGCTAACCAACTCCCAGCATGGCTTCAGGCCCAAACATAGCACTACTACCGCTCTCCTCTCTTTCACAAACACTATCAATCTTAACCGAAATGACAAAAAATTTCTTCAGCCCTCTTCTTGGACCTATCAAAAGCTTTTGATATGGTCAACCACAAACTCTTGCATGCAACCCTAAAAACTCTCTATCTAGATAACAAAACCCTAGACTGGTTTCATGCCTATCTTTCTGATAGGCAACAAGCTGTGCTCTGGCAAAGCAAGCTCTCCGACCTCATACCCAACACCATAGGAGTCCCCAAGGTTCCATACTTGGCCCTCTTCTATTTTCCATCTTTATTAATGATCTTAACAAAGTCATCCCAGAGTCTACATGTATTCAATATGCTGATGACTCGACTTTAATTTGCTCAGATAGATCCCCAACTATTCTATTATCCAAAACTCAAGACTGTTTCACTGCAGTTGAGAATTGGTTATCAGAACGCCAACTGATCCTTAATCCAAAAAAAACGAAAATGCTACTCTTCCATCCTACCCATAAAACACCAACTTTTCCCTTTTGTGTACAATCCAACAATGGAACCACCATCACCCCGACCCTCATACCAAGCTATTAGGGGTTACCATTGACAACAAACTCAGATTTGATGTGCACATCAACCAAACTATCAAAACTGTTAATAAGAAACTGGGGTCCCTTTATAGAATAAAATCTTTTCTGACTCCCACGGCTAAAGTTGCCATTGCTCGCACCCATCTCCTTTCTACCCTCTTGTATGCCTCCCCCATACTTACAAATCCCAACAAATCTGATCTATCTAAACTCTCTTGTTGTTATAATCATATTGCAAGATTTGCCACAGGCCTGTCCTACAAAACCCATCACTGTACTAATCTTCAGAACCTAGGTTGGATAGAACTACCAAATCTACTTCTACAGAAGCAACTTATTATTGCTTACAAAATACTCTCTCAACCTGAAAACACTCCCGGCCTGTCTGGAATAATTACCCCTTATACCAACCTAAATAGACTAAGATCATCTCACAGATTACTCGCACAGACAATCAAATCCTGTAACTCAGGAGGTGACTCTCTGTTTTCAAACACAGTGGGTAAAATATGGAACTCTCTTCCACCTAGTCTCACCGAATCAACCTCCCTAAATACTTTCAGAAATGGCCTCTCCCACCACTTCAAATCCCACTGGCTTTGCCAATGTTCTAATCCAGACTAACCCATAGCTCCCCTCAACCTCCTCAGTGAAATTACTATCCTCCTAGGCCTCAAGCCATCTACTCTCCCCTGAAACTAACTACTTGTAGGTTTGTTTCTTATAATAATTGTTCACTGTACATCCTAATGTAACTTTTTCTTACCTGTGTATACTAACTATATGATGCTTTGTTTTTCTCTTTATAATTGTTATTGTACATACTAATGTAACTTTTTTTTCTTCCCTGGGTATTTAGTGCATAACTACAATCGTATGTTAGCTGTCAAACATTGTTGTAACCTACTATGTACTATTGGAACTTTTTGTAACCTACTATGTACTATTGGAGCTTTTCTCCCCGGGCCTCCGCTGAAAATGGACATGTGTCCAGTCGGACTTTCCCGGTCAACAAATGTAAAATAAAAAAAATAAAAAAATAAATAAATAAATAAATTATACTTCTTTGTCATCTTAACTTTATGTGTCTATATACTATCAACATTCTCACTAGTAGATACTGTATGCATGCTTTTCCCATTCATAAGCATATTCGTGTGCCTTTCTGTAAGCTCATGTATTTGACAAGCCTCAGTGGCTTTGCTCAATGTTAAATCACTATCTCAAAACAAAATCTTTCTCACTGCATCATTATTAACACCACCACACACAAGATGGTCTTTTATCAACTCATCTCGTAAATCACCAAATCTGCTCTTTTTTGCCTTATTTCTCAAGTCAGTAATATATAATGGTATAGTTTCACCAGTGTTTTGATTTTTTTGTGTGAAATACGTGCCTTTTCATTGTAATATTCATTTGAGGGTTACACATTTTTCTAAATTTACATTTTAGGCACTCAGGGTCTTTCCGTGTTTCAGCCTGTATCACAATATGGCGGTTCCCCCTCCCCTGCATATATAGCAGGTGCATACACAAATGAATGTTCTCGGTCAATGGCTTCCAAGCCAGCTAAACTGAGGAGTATAAATGCTTTTGTACGTGTGTCTTTATCAGAAAATGCAGCCTGTATAAAAATATCATATTCTTGCTCAAACACTCGCCAATTCTCAGCAGTATTATTATCAAACACCAGCAGTCCAGGTCTGTGAAATCCCTCTGCCATAACAACAATATTCATTTAAATACAAGCATAGACCAGGTACTTGTAATTATGCTCAAATGTATAATAACAATGTTTCTGAAAAAGGCTTTATTTTAACACTGCAAGCACTGTGAACATTCCAGAAACTTTGGATACTTTAAACAGTTTTAGTTAATGCAAAAAAGTAGTACATTGTAAAAAAAAAAATTCAGATGTTTTAGCCTTTCTGTACATTTTAACACTTTGGAAATTATTTTGAACACTTTTATCAATATGTCACTATTTTGGACATTCTGTTTATCTCGGAAATTATTTTGAATATTTTGAATGTGTTACCACAAATTCTGCAACTGACAAATCATTTAAACAAGTTTAATTACCTTTGAGTAACTGCTGACCTGTTTGCGAGTTCACTCCTGTATATTTCTACACTTCTAACTTCGTGCTTCATGGTTTGTAAGCAGCTTTAATTTCGTATCCCATTCTGACATCATGTTGTATTCAAATGAGACACTGAGGCTGGGTATGTGTTCAAGTCATTTATTGTACATAAACACATCAGAAGCTGTAACGGGAACATATACTTCAAACTTCATAAGCTAACTAATTGACTCATCACTTCAAACACACTCGCATGTACATCTCCATTCATGCCTGCACTCACTCTGACTATACAAAATGGCACTGATCTTGCATGTGCTCAGTAACTTATATGCACATGCTATCTAACTACAGTGGCTGACTAGGAACACAATGATCTACACAAGAGAAGAAAAGCTTAAGTAACCCAGTAGGTTAAAGCCCTCTTCCTTTTCCTTGTATTATTATTATACAGACTGCTGTGTGGTGACTTCTCTTAGGTTATCCCATAGAACGATACCAGGCCTTTTTCAATTTCCTCCATTGCCAGAAGTCCAAGAGTCTTACAAAAACCTTTTCTGAAGACTGTAACCTCCATCATAGAATTAACAGTGCCTACAATCAGTTCCTGCCCCAGCTTTTCCTCTATCTTTGGAATAGACTCCTTTTACACATAAGCACAGCAACTCTTAGCTATCTTAAAAAGCAACCTACATTGTTTAATGGGTAACCATAAATTTATGTTAGGAATTTGCAGTAATGATTATCTAACCATGAGAAACTAACATACTCATGCTATTACTCTGGTTAATTGGATAAGCAGCTTGGTGGCTTATCTTATGGGTCTGTACTAGGAGTGTGGTACATCAATGTGTAGTTCCATCTTAAAAGGAGATTTTGCAGTTAAATTACTAAATGATGTTTCCTGTTTGAAATCACAATTAGGACAAAAGTGTATACGGGCAGTGTAGCTGTTCTTGAGGCAAGATGCTGCTATCTGGCAGTTTAGCAGAGGATTAAGGCTATAACTTGTTAATGAGATTCATACTGCAGTCTTGGATTTGATTTCATTACTGTTCATTTGCCAGCTGTGTGACTGAGTTAGTCCATTAACTAAACATTGCTTCTGGGCTGCCATTGAAAAAGGGCCTCAACCCAGTAAACAAAATATATCACATAAAAATCCATTCTGAAGATTTAGTGTAAAACGCTCAGATTTCAATAAAGTCATGAAGCAATGTTTGCCAGTGGAAACAGACTCATAACTTTGACAGCTAGTAATATTGGGAGAGGAAGTTATGATATACTCAAATAGGGAGTCTATCATGAAATCTGTAGAGGGTAAATGTTACACTTTCATAAAGCTACAATGAAATGATTACAAATTTTATTAAACATGGAGTCACAAGTTTAATAATAATATTTTGTATGAAAATTTCAGAAAGCTTTTTGGTCTGTCATGAAGTGTAAAGCAAAAGTGCTTAATTCAATCTGGAAACCGTTTTTTTTTTTTCTCGGCCAGTAGGCAAAATTACATTTCCTGCACCGCACAATGGAAGGACCAGAATACAAATAAAACCACCAGCTAATATTCCACCACCAGATATTTAATAAAACAAGCACTCTGACATCTCAGCTCTTGCAAGCCTTCAAAGAGTATAATAATTGCAAATCACAACCTGTCTAAATGCATCCTTCAATCAAACAATTAAACAATTTAGCAATTTATATCTACTGACATCACAACATGATTAAATTCACAAAACTAAATAAAACATCTCCAGTTTACTTCATTGTTCAACCCATTAGGTGACAAAGTATTACATTTTAAAATATAAATTGATTTTTTTTTTTTACCAGCAATTTACTCTTAAGATCATTTTCATCATTATACAACTTAATTTGCTCTAAAACAGTACCTTTAAGACCCTCACTATTACCTTTGTGTTTTTTTATTAAAATGACTAGCTATGGCACTTTCACTTTTATTTCTGGCTATATCTCTAACATGTTCTAATAATCTTGTTTTAAAAGATCTTTTAGTTTCACCTATATAATATTTTTTACATGGACAGCTGAGGGCATAAACTATGCCCTCAGTATAACAGCAAAAGTTGTCCATTTCAAAAATGTGACCATTAATTTGTCTAAAACTCTGTGTAATAAAACTGCATGCTTTACATTTACAACAAGCACTAGTGCCCAGTCTGTTTAAACCTCTGTATGTTCTGCACAGGAATTATTTTTGACTTAACTAGTAAGTCATTTAAAATTTTCCCTCTTCTATAAGACATAATAGGAACCCCCCAATTTTTCCACAAACATGTCACTTAAACTTTCAATATATGTCCAATGACCAACCAGCACTTTTTTAAGTATAGTGCTAAAACTACTAAACTTTGTAGTGAAATATATATAATTTTTTGACCAGTCCTTTTCTTTAAACATAATTGTCCTACTAACTGTTTTCTTGTTGTGTTGCAAATATATTCCTTTAAGAATTTTCTCCAACAACCTTCCAACATTTCCTGATCAAAACCTCTCCTTTTGAACAGGTTTATAGTATTTTTCATTTCCCTCATATAGTCAACTTCATTATTGCACAGTCTATATATACTTACAAATTCTCCAAAAGGTATAGAACTAATAGTATGAGGAGAATGACAGCTTTCAGCCCTTACGAACTGTACTCCATTTTCAAATTTCTTGTGTGCTCTAATGTAGATTTTCTTATTATCTCTACCATCCAAAACCACATCTAAAAAAGGAACAATCTTACCCACCTTTAATCCATCAAATTCCAGTCCAAATCTGTTGTTGCCCAACATCTTAATAAGCCCTTCTATTTCATTTTCACCACCCTTACATAAGAAAATCGGGTCTATATTATAAACATGAACGTTTACTTACCCGAATACCTAAACGTTGACACATATTCCGTGAACTGCAAATACATTGAATGTCCTAAACCGCGAAATTCAAAAAGTTGAACTGTCATAGTTGCCCAACCCCACTGCCCGCTACATACTACCTACATAAACAAACTAAATAAATCACATACATACACTAACCAAAACCCTACTTCTAACCCTAAACTAAACCCTACTTCTAACCCTACACTAAATCTTGCATATACCACCATGTATGCACTTAACTTAACCTGCACCCTAACCCTAAGGTCCGTAACTATTGCACACTTACCTTTAAAAGCTATACCCAAACAAACTAAGTAATCCACACACATACACTTAACAAAACCCTACTTCTAACCCTACACTAAATCTAACATACATTACCATCTATGCACTTACCTTAACCCACACCCTAACCCTAAGGTCCGTAACTATTGCACACTTACCTTACGGAGCTATACCGCAAAAGGGCCAACCACGATGATTCAACGTTTCTGATTTCGTGCTTCTGGACGAACTATGTTTTCGCAGTTCGCTGAAGACATGTCAATGTTTAGGCATTCGGGTAAGTAAACATTTGTGCTTATAATATAGACCCAAGAAAAATCAATCTATGAATCTATGGCTCTATATTATAACATCGAATTTTATAAAGTCTGAATGTTATAATATCGAACCAGTTTTGTCGAACGCTGAAAACAGCGAAGGTACAGGACACTGAATTCTTTCCCAGGGAAAGAATTCAGTGGGTCATTGCTGTGGCTTCGCTGCTTTCATCATTTGATATGTTGGAGCGTTATGGGTCGGGTTCAGGTAAGTGCGCGATTGTGTGTAGGTTAGGGGCGGGTTAGGTGAGTTAGGGTTAGGGAGCGGGTCAGGTAAGTGTGCAGTTGTGTGTAGGTTAGGGTTAGGGGGCGGGATTGGTGAGTTAGGGTTAGGGTGTGGGTGAGGTGAGTGTGCGATAATGACGGACCTTAGGGTTAGGGTCGGGTTAAGGTAAGTGGATAGCTAGTAGTGTATGTAAAGTTTAGTTCAGATTTAGGTGTAGGATTTTAAGTGTATGTGTGTGGATTGCTGTTTTTTGTGTGTGTTTGTGTTGGGTGTATGTTTCTCGGAATAATGATTTTTTTCCCCGGGAAAAAAATCGCTATTCTGACTGTTCGATGTTTGCGGATTTCGATGTTTAGGGTTCTATATTATAACATTCAATCTTTGTATATTTCGATGTTATAATATAGACCCAAATCTATAGTATGAAATGACACGTTTGTGAAAACATTTGCTTCTGTACACATATTCATTTTCAAACAAACCCATGCTTAGGTTAGCATATGAGGGGGCAAAAGATGCCCCATTGCTGTTCCTTTTTTCTGTATAAATAAATATCCCCAAAAACAAAAAAATAGTTTTTAAGACAAAAGTCCAATAATTCTATAACAAATTCAGTTGCTGGACTTTCTCCACAAAACATTTTGACAGCTTCCAACCCAAACTGGTAACTAATATTCGAATAAAGACTTGTAACATCTAATGTTATCCAGTACATGTCTTGTTCCCATTGTATTGTTTGAATCTTGTTCAGAAAATTAAATACATCTTGAATATAAGCAGGTAAAAGTTGAACTTTGGGCAATAAGAAAAAATGTAAAAATTAACCTATTTTATACAGAAAATATTCCCTCCCTGACACAATAGGGCATCCAGGGGGGTTATTTAATGATTTATGGATCTTGAGGAGACAATAAAAATATGCCATTTTGCATCCTGACACCCCAAACTTTTTCTTCACATCTTTATTAGAAAAATAACCCATTCTCCCATCTTTTTCCATAAGATCTAAATATTTTTCAACCGCTTCAGTATACATAACCATCTCTACCTTTTCGTATGTGCTTTCATCCTTCAAATGCTTATTACACATATCTATATACTGATCAAAATTCATAACGACTAACTTATTGCCTTTATCGGCAGGTTTAAAAATAATATCCTGCTTAGTACTCAACAATTTGAGTGTTTTCCACTCTTCTTTAGTTAAATTAAACTCATCATTTGTGAATTCCATAAACTCTTTTTCTAATGCAAATTGTACCATAGTTTAAAAATGTTGAATTCCTTCATGTAAAAAGGGAGGAAGAAAATCACTTTTACATATTATCTTCCTCGTGTCAAACAATGTATATGCATTCACTTCCATATCTGAAAGGCATGAATAAAAACTCTCATTTTGTGATTCATTAGAACTCATGCTACAATTTAAAACTGGTTCAACAGTAAGAGCTGCATTTTCAAAGAAGTGTTTAAGATGTAGTTTTCTAATAAATCTAAATAAATCAATTTTAATTTCATGCCGTCTAGGTATTACTGTTGGTACAAATTTAAGGCCAGAATTTAATACAGCCAGATAAATTCACCACATACTTTCAAAGTCATTTGGAAACGGCACATCACCATTTACCTTTTTTAACATGCTGTTGTTGCTCTCCGTCCCTAGTTCAGTCATAATGTACTTATACTGATAATTAAATTTTCTGACTGAAATCATCTTCTGGGATAGAAATGTACAAAGAAGCATAGCTATTAATAAGATAATGTTCCCATAGATGGCATTTTGTACACTAATGTTGCTTTTTAATAAAGATTCAAAAACGTTCACTAGATTACATGAATAAATACAGTCATACATTTGGGAGCTAGAATGTTCTGGAGCACAATTTTCAGGATACTTATTTTAGGCATCTACACAATGAGATGTGTGATGTGCCAAAGACAACATTCTGTGAATTTAGGATAATATTCAGTGATACCAAAAATGAGAAAAATACAGCCAGATTAAACACATGATGTTTGGAATTATTATTTAATGGAAAGGAATGAGGTGCCTTGGTAAAATGGCATGGTTCATGCAGTGAGATCGCATACACTCCAAAGCAAATTGCCCTGTGGAAAATGATTGCTGTGTATCTGAACGAGCCATCTAACCATAGGGTACAATTCTGCCCATATTTAAAGGAACACACCCTACACAGACAGAAGACACCTTCTTGGTATTAGGCATACAGTCTGTAAACTAACACTATAATCTCATTTATTCTGCTAGATTTATGAATCAGATTTTATCGCTAGATAGCTTACACTGTTTATCAGAGATACCTTAGTACCAGCCTATGGAACTCTGTGGAAAAGTATCATCACATCCAATGTTCTTCCATCGAAATCCATAGGCCAACTTCTCAATGTTTGCAGACACTGCAGGTCAAGAAATTACCTTCCACAGAATAAATAGGAATGGATACTTCTAAGACAGTCAGAGCAGCAAATTCAGGTGACACTTAAAGATGTACCCCGTGAATACTTGTACCTCATTTTTTGATACTGTCATTGTAAGTCCCAGGAGCATCACGCACCACTCATCTCCCACAGGAAGTAGGGGAATTTACCTAGTGCCTTGATCGGCTTCTGAGTCTGGTGTAATACCACACTGAGTCTTGAATAAAAAATAAAAATAAATAAATAAAACTCAGGACTGGCTCAAAGCATTTAACAGATTGTTAGCTAAATATATAACTATAATCAAGATGGTGAAAATGATTCATAACTACGTGACCATTACTACAAGGTAAAATTAAAATGCCAGAATTACTGTTGCCTCTGGAGTTATTTGGTACTTATTCCAAAATTACTTAGGTTGCATCTAAATGAAGTTTATCCTTAAAAATATAACCTGTACTTAAAAAAATGATAAAATGAAGCATATCCTAACAAATATAAACTCTACTTAAAAGTTATAAAATTAAGCACCACACGTAAAGGCAGCAAAACATATCATTTACAGTACTCAATTCTCAGGAGCAGCATAGCACACATGAACGGCAAATTAATGCCAAGTGTTGTCGATACCAAGTCACTCAAGGTACAGAACAGTATACTTGTACAGAGCCATGAAAACGCCAGTAGCTAATAATGCGCGTAAAGATTACAGGTTCAGTGCTTCACTGATTGAGGGCTCCACCCCTTCTTATTTAGCCACAAATATATCTACCTAACTTTCAGACTTAAATATCTGATAGGACAGTTTATTGTTACTGCTACAAACTTTGACATATAACAGAACAAAACAAACAATCTTAATTAGGGGCTTGTTTATACAGTCCCAGGTAAATTAAATAGCTTAACAAAAAATATTCAGCAGTGTGTCTGTTGTATGCAGATGATGTAGCACTACAGTGCATGGAATGCAAAACTGAAGGCACATGGGATGAAAGTGAGTACAAGACAGTGGGCATGGCAACAAGGCAGGGGGCAGGGTCAGGAAAAAGCTGAAACTGAGATAGAAGGTAAAATAGTTTCATAGGTTAACAGCTTCAAGTATCTGGGAGGTGTGGTTGAAGGGAAATCTTAATGAGGAGGTTAAAGCTAGAATGAGAGGCTGCAACCAAGAAGCACAGAGTGTCAGGGGTAGTATATGACAGACTTTATACTATTCTGACCATTCGTAGTTCATAGTGATTTACTAGGCTAATGACCACTAGGGTCTTTATAAGCCTATCTATGCAATCCAAATGAATTTTGTCCCTATGTATCATGGGCATTCATTAAGAGGGGGTATGTCAGTAAGGAGGTTTCTAGAGATTATGTGGGGGAGGTACATTAGTTTGGGCATTACTCCCTGCCTCTGTCTATTAGAGGCATTGGGGGCTAGATCCATGGTGAATTTCCAATTTCCCATCACTTGATCAAGCTTACGCTTAAATAGGGTTAGGGATGGCAGAAGTGTAGCTGGTTCAACCAGCACACTGAGCCGGTACTGTGAATTAGTGCCCCATCCACTCAGTGTAATGAGCCGATTGATACATTGTTAAGTGATTGGCTTATTACAGTTAGATCTTTGCCCATCCCCAGCTCTTCCCTGAAAACTGAAAAAAAAAGGATGCCCCCCCCCCCCCCCCGCCTCAGTCATTCAGGTCCCATTTCTGTGTCCTGTCCCCAACTCTCCTTTAACATGTTTTATTAAAAAAAATCTTTTAAACAGTATCAAAATGTTTGCTGCAAACGTAGCAAACAGTTGCTATAGTTTATACCCTGCCTGCACACAGTGCTACTGCTCTCATGTTTTAGTTAAAAAAATTCTTCTTTTTAAACTATAGCTTATCATAAATGAATTAGTTGCTAGAAGTTTATACCCTGCCACCCTGCCTGCACAGAGCACTACAGCACTTAGGTTTTTGTTAAAAAAAATTCTACTTTTTGAACTGTAGCGAACTACTTGCTACAAATCTAACAAACAGTTGTTACAGTTTATACCCTGCTTACACTGAGCACTACATTGCTCAGATTTTAATTAAAAAAAAAAAAATTTCTTTTTATTTCTAAACTGTAGCTAGACCACTCACGGAGCTCTACAGCGCTCAGGTTTGACTGCAAACGCAATATCGGCTTTAAAAATCCAGTTTTGCATTAAAGAAAGATCTGGAATGGCTGATCATGCTTCCAACACTTTGCACCCAAGGCAGTTTCCCCACTTGGCCAACCGTAGCTATGCTACTATAGATGGGGTGTCTGTGCACAAGGATCCTCTAAGACACATATCCATCTCGCAACATGTCTTATTTATGTCACAAGCAAAATTTAAATTGGATCTAGTGGTTCTGATGTTATTCATTTTATAGATGATCAAAAGGTCCATCAGATCAGGCTCTGAGGATGCCTTGTATAACAGGTATAGTTTGCTTGTCAGTAACTTGTAGAAGACAGAGTATAGAGATAGGGCTTTAAGGCAATGCATATAGGACAATGTGGGTGTTCCAATTGTTACATATCTTTGGTCAGGTACATTCCAAAGGAGGCATTATACTTAATGATGAGTCAGATAAGGATTGAATAAAGTGGCACTGTGGCTTCCTTGGACCTGGATGCTAGGCCCTTATTTATAAGTTGGGTGATATAGAATGACTTTCTCACTAACTTGGCCACATGTTGGTCAAATGCAGATCACTATCTACATATATTTCGAGATCCTTGACTACTGGGTCAACTCTTATGGGTTTCTTATTGATGGATAATTAGCCTGGGTGGCAGTTTTCCCAAAAAACACTATAATGCATTTCTTGGCATTGAGTTTTAGTCCTTCACTTTGGCACAAGTCACTACTCTGTGTTAGACCCTCTTTTAAGATATTTGTGCCACAGGGGCAGTCTATGATAGCTCCCAATTTGCAGTAATCTATGAACTTGATCAGTCAAAGGCCCTTAATGTTAGATTTTACCTACAAGAAGTAGATGCCAAACAGGAGTGGTCCCAACATGGAGCCTTGAGGTACCCTGCTGATGTCCGGTCTCTTAGTGGCAGTGTTAACATCAATCCTGACTTCCTGGGTCCTGTCTGTGAGCCAACAGACAATCTAGTGAGTTATATAGGAGTTTATGCCCAGTTTCATCAGTTTGTCAACTATACCAGAGTGGGGTACTGTATCAAATGCCTTAGCCAGTTCCAGATAGGCAGTATGTACTATTTTCCACCTCATCCATTGCCTTGGTAACCTTGTCAAAGAAGTCCACCAGGATTAGTAGGCATGATTTTCCCTTGACAAAGCCAAATTGGGTTGGGGTCCAGTGTCTGAAGGTTGCTTATGTCTTTGTTGATCATGTCCATGATAATTCATTCCATTACTTTGCATATTAGACTAGTCAGACTATTAGGTCTGTAATTTCCCTGGTCAGTTGATGGTCCACCCTTGCAAAGCATTATAACCACTGCAGTCCTGCATTCTCATGGTACAAAGCCTGTTTTGAGACTATAGTTGAAAAGTGACTCAATTGGTTCTGCTAGGCCATATTCCCATGTTTAGGAGGCATTCCGGGATATTATCAAGCCCATTAAGGTTATGTTTTTGGATTTAGCAAGTGTCTCCAGGACCTGCTCCCTGTTAATAGTTGGAGGTGGTTATGCTAGTAGGCATTTCATGGAAGGAGGTGGGGGAGTGGTGGGTGATGTTTGAGCTGAATCTGTCAGCCAGCAAATTCACTATGTCACTGTGTTCAGTGAAGGTGTTTACCACTGACCACCAGTTTGGCACACTAATATGTGTTGCATTTGACGTTTTGGATATAGCTGTAGAAGGCTTTGTGGATGTCTTTAGCCTGTGAGGCTATCTTGACCTCATCATTGGCCTTGTTGGACTTAGTCTTCTTTGTTACTTGTTTATTTTAACAAGAGAGCCCCTATCATTATGGAAGTTGTTCTTTCTGATTTTAGCCATGACTTTCTTCCTTGATATTTAGCCTATTACAGTTAGGATTCCACTAGTGCAGTTTGTGTTTAGAGATTGTTTTGGGCTTACTTCTAATAGGTTCACCAGCCTCTATAGGCATGGTTGTACTGAGTCTTTGTGAACAATTCCGCATAGGTTGTTGTGAATGTGGGGTTGGGAGAGGCATTGAATTATGATAAACTATCACTAAATAGGGTGTAGTTTGCTTTGGAATAGTTCCTAACTGTTGCAGGGTTTAGTGGGGTTACTGATTTGAATTTTATTTCAAAGGAGACAGCTTTGTTGTCTGACCTCACCAGTAAGGAAATGACACCGGGGGGGGGGGGGGGCACTCTCCCATATTGATGACTAAAGATCCAGTATGTTTGTACCTCCCAGTCTATAAAGGGTTAGTTAAAGTCTCCCATGAGGAAGGTATTTGGTATAATGGTGAGTGTCTCCAGTAGGTCTAGATTCTAGGGACATAGAGGGTGACCTATAGCTTGCTAGGATATGGTATGGGACTTTGTCTATAGTGATTTTCACTTGGATAATTTCCAGGACATTGTCCTGCTTAACCAACATAGTTATGCCACTTGCTAATAAAGACAGAGACTCCTCTGCCTATTGTCCCTGTTTGTGCAGCTGATGGTCTAAATTTGTGGAAGGGACTAAAGTCTTGCATTGCCGAGTACTTTCTGGGGATTGAAACCATGTCTTGGTAACAGCACAGATGTCTATATGCTCCAGAGTGAGGAGAGCTTGTAGGGTGTGGAGTTTCTTATTTAAGTTCCTAACATTGAGCAGTAACACCTTTAGGTTTTGTTTGGTTCTGTTTGTTATGTTGGTAGATTTTTCAATTTGTCATTGCCTAAAAAAGACTATAAGGGGGTGGATACATTTTTAACCAATATTCGAAAGCCTAGGGGAGTCAGGTGCAGACCATCCTTTGCAAAGCAATGTGGTCTGTTAACCATGTCCTCCTATGCTAACAGATATTGAACCCCCCCTGGAAAGACACCAGAAAGTAATCCAATTATTGAAGTCAATCATCTCTTGTTCATACTGTGGCATCATCCTTGGTGAAGGTAGAATGCTGCTCAATGCAAGGCACATACCTGCATGAAATGCATATTCAGAAAAATCAACAGTGCCTCTCTTCATATAATCAAGGGAAATATGTTACCTCCCCCATGGGGTATGATAGAATTATACTGGTACCTGTGGTGTAGTGACCTGAGAACATGCATAACTTGTCAGATCCTGGCTCCAGATAAGCAACTAACTGTCATCTTCTCCTCGTTAAGTCTGGTGAGTGGTGCATCTATGTGGCATAGAATGGAGTCCCCTACAACAAGAGTCTTGGGTAATGTGTTGATTTGCATTTTGGGCTTTGCTCTTGGGGCTTCACTGTGTGTAGGAGTATGTGTGGTCGTTGGTATTGCTTTAAGTGAGTGCTTTAGAGATTGTTGAGGATGGGCATTCCCATTTGTAGGCTTAGGGGGTCTTTGAGATTTGGGAAGATTGCTTTTTAGTTCCTCAGCATAAGTTGGTCTATGTATGTGGTGGATACTGTGTGTGATAGATGTAGTGTGTGTGTTCTTGACAACCTTGTTTGTATGCAAGAGTTTTGCCTCCAGTGAAATTCTGTATGTGAATCTCTTGCATACTGTGTATGTTATCGTTTTTTAAGGATTAAATGGTTGTCTGTGAACATGAGACAATTACTACATTGTCTCAGGATGCCCATATCTACCAAGCTGCCTATGGAGACACTTGGAAATTGCATATCCATATTGTCTGGACCTGTATTTGGGTGGGCTACTGTAGGTTGCAGACTGGTTTATACAGAGGTCTCCTTGGGTGGTCTGTGGGGTTTGACAATAGATTAGGTTAGATTGTACTAAAATTTCATAGTAATCCTGCTTAATGTACAAACTAGCTGCTCTAAGCTTGTCTCTGCATGATGGCTTTGTTTTAGTTCATTAAGTTACAGGTTTCAGTTCTAAGGGAAGTTTTATAGATAAAATTTACTTTCTGGGCATTTGTGTCTATAGAAAGCACTACTAACCTCTTTATGTAATAACACAAAGAAAGGTGGTGTGTGAGTGTAATGCTACAACAAAACTTAAACTACCTTAACAAGGCAATTTCAAGTATGAGGGACCTTTAGAATGATTTAAAGGCAAAAATTACAAATAAAGCAAAAATAAATCAGTAGTGCTCTAAACAGTTAACTGAAGTACAAAACAATAAATAAATCTATTATCTGCTAAGGATGGAGCAGGACTACTTCAGGACCCTTTCTGAGTGTGGCTAGAGTAGCAAGCTGATGACAGCTCTGGGAAAGTGAGCAGGAGACACATTTGTAGTAATGGTGGTTTACTCGACTGCATTACTGGTTTGCTGAGTAGACATTTGGGCACTTAGTATTATGGATATATGGAACACAATGGGTGAGGAAATTATTTAAATTGGTTACATAACAGATAATAGCAATGAAAGGGGGGGGCTTTGGAAATCTGATTATCATAAGGGGAAGAAGGCAAAGACACAGCCTTTTAAAACTGCAACAAGAAAAGCGTGAAAAGGTTAGGGAAAATCCAAACTGGAGCTCAAGTCCTGTGGTTAGAATTTCAGAAATTTCTACCTTAATGCCTCAGTGTGTTTGGTGGAGGGAGGGGCAGACTCAAAGAACAGGGGAAAACAGTAGAAAGGTAAACAGAAAGGCATAGAAATGTAACTTTAAACAGGTATATTCAGCTATAAAAAGAACTGAAACACAGATCCTAGAACAGAATTCGCAATACTGCCAATTCTGCAATCCCACCACAGATTAATGCACCAGATTACTGGAATACAATTTTCAGCAGGTATATA
This sequence comes from Protopterus annectens, assembly GCF_019279795.1. NCBI lineage: Eukaryota > Metazoa > Chordata > Ceratodontiformes > Protopteridae > Protopterus > Protopterus annectens. The sequence goes on along the minus strand of NC_056727.1, from coordinate 454,051,964 downwards.
CTGCTATAGAAAGTACTGAAACATAAACCCTGGAGCAGAATTCACAATGCTGATTCTACTGCAAACCTATCACAGACTGAGGCACAAGACCATGCAGAATTTACTAGTAACAGTTTAAGAAATGACTGAATGAAGCTCAGATATGGCAACATATCACAGTCCCGCCACAACTGTGAAAGAAGCTACAAGATTGTCCAGACTGGATTCAAAATGCAAAAAAAGCTACCTTTTACATGTAATTCTACTTGTGGAAATAAAAGTACAGTATAATGTATACACAATGCTAAAATCTTGCAATAATACACAGTCTTCACAGAATTACAAATGAAGCTACAAGACTAATGTTCCAGAACAAACTAAAGAAATGCAAACAGATCAATGGAAAATGGAAAAAAGTTAGAGAAGTATAAAGAAGTATCACCACTTAGTATTTAAATGCAGTAGTGCATCAGCTCTTAGCATTGCTATCCATCCATATTCAAAATATTCAGTTTTCATCCTAATTTCCCCACCTCTTAAATTACTATCAGCACACAATAGACAGCAAACATAAATGTATGTGTCATATTGATGTAATACTGATACTTACATAGTGCACTGGGTTTCAATTTTCCTTCTTATTTCTGACAAATGTTCACAAAGGCATTCCTTCAAATTTCTATTAGATTTGCCAACATAGAATACTGTACATTTTTTACATTATGCAATATAAGCAATAGTTTGTGTATCACAATCTGCATATTCTTTAAAATAAAATTCCCTTCCATTTACAAGATGTTTAAATGATTTACCTTTAATTATTTACCTTTAAATATATGCATCATGACATATACCCAAATACCCAAAAGTGCTGTAATGGCACTGATGGTACTATGGAGATTGTGAATGGCACAACCACTGCACACCAGAGATAAACTAAAGTGCTATAATGGCACAGACTTCATAAGGGTGACGGGGAGCCCACTAGACCACAAGGGATGACTCTAAAGTGTCATAATAGCACTAACATTGTAACAGGGATCGGGGAGCTAGTGAATGCATGAGACCACCAGAACCTAATATATATATATATATATGTGCCATAATGGCACTAAAGTATTATGCGAGTTGGGGGGGCACAAGAGGCTAGGGATATGTACAGGGACAGTGGTGTGTGTATGTTTATGTTCTTATTTGTGTGTGTGTGTGTGTGTGTGTGTGTGTGTGTGTGTGTGTGTGTGTGTGTGAGAGAGAGTGAGAGAGGGAGATTCAGCTGCCTACACCAACAACAGATTACTAGCATGGCTTGAAGACCAGCCATGATCTGCACATCTTGGTAGTAACTGCGATGTAGCAAACATGCACATTAGCCATTAATGAGGTCTTATCTCATCATAGCTAGCATATTTATGAATCACAGATGGGCACATCAAGCTGGAAGGGCTTTTATAGCACAAGGTGTACAGCTTGCTTTAAGAACTTTACTGAATTCCCGGGTAAGTTTTGTTTTAGAAACATGTTATCACTTTTATATATATATATATATATATATATATATATATATATATATATATATATATATATATATTATTCCAGTGGCAGTCTTGAAATTTAAGTAAATGAAGAATGCAGACATACCCAAATAAATTCATAGTAATTGTTCTCAGCCTTTTTGTACCAAGAAAGTTTTCAACCTTTTAACCAGGACTTATCTATAAACAAATGGCCAGTCACAGTATTGTAAGAGATAAAGTACAAAAACACAACACTGTTTAAAACGGTCCCACCCAAACTTGAAACAAGTTACAGTGTTCATGACATTATAGTCTTCTTTGCCATGCTGCTACATCTGTATCAGTCTAAGTACTTGGTATTATTCTGTAATTTGTTAAACATCAGAATACTCTGACTGCATTAATGTGAATTTATTTTATGCCTAAAGCTTTTTTCCCACAATGCACTTTGGTTCATGTTATATGAAAGTAAGAATACGTCTGCTGTCTTGCCTTTTGCTACTGTATCTAACTGTGCCTTGAGAATATCGCCATTTTTTTGCAGCTCTTCTCATTGATTTTTCCCAGCAAGCTCAATGGTACAGGAGTTATTAATGTTCTACCAGCACTATTTGATCATTTGTCATTGTTGAACTTTTCTTAGCAATTACTTGCTGCTTTTAATAATCATCTGTGTCTGAAGAACTTCACACTTAAAACTGACTTTGTTACGCTGGCTGAAAGTCTCTACCAAATTTTGAAGTAGATTAATTAGCTTATTTATAAGGTTATAAATATCTTAGCTACAGTTTCTCTGCTCTTATTGATTTACTGCTTGGGTCCCAATAAAAGAGCAGATGCTACAATAAATGCCAAAATGAAATAATGAAATATTTCATAGTAAGACACAAGTTATGCACAGAAGTTGAAGAATTAGGTACAGTGAGTAAAACAAGGGAGAAATGCTCAGTTTATATTGTCTTTACATTTGACACATTTGCACCGAATTACAGGAAACCAACAGCATTTTGTGATGAAAAGCTTTACATTTTACTGGAAATGCAGTTTAAAGCAATCCAACAGTCACCGTTTTAAAGACAGAAACAAATATAATCAGGAAATCATTAATACAAAGTCACAATGTGGAACTCCATTACTACCAAGGAGTAAGATTTAGCATAAGTATTCAAACTGTACTCTTCTTGTGTTGCAGTAATGAGAATAGATTGCATAGCGATGGTGTATCAAAAAAAGTTTATAATTTCAATTTATGATGATATATAAATTAGAGTTCAGGATGCAGGCATACAAAGAAAGTGACAAACAGGATGTGTGTGTGCACTTTATACTAAAACAATTTGTTAGTCCCTGAACAGGCAACACAACATGAACGCCACACACTGGTTGTTGATGTTCTTACTTTCCCTATTCATTCACAGTATGAATGCTAACAAACTGAAGTAATGTAAGGAGCAAATGTCAATGAGAGCTTATAAAGCAGTCTAGATTTCAAGTAATCTAAGAGCACAGGCTATGATGACAAAAATAGATTCAACGTTGTTGCCTAAACTGCACATGTATAGTCTATCTTTGATTTATATGTTGGTAGTAACATATTTTCAAAGAGTGTGCTGCACTTCTGCAGAAACCACAGGAAAGTGAAGTGAAAGGGAAGTAAATACTGTGGGGAGAAATAGCCAGGGAATTGTTATGGCTAGGCTTGTATAGGCCCTAGGGCTGATAGCCTAGTACCAACCTACGAACCTATGAAGTATAGTAACTGATCATCATAAGTCTTAGACAGGCAGAGCACAATAATTCCAGGGGGACTCAGAGTGCCTTTCTTTAAAGTTTGTTGAAGCCAATCAAACAAGAAATCCCTCGTACATTGATGTAAGGAAGTCCTTTTATATTGCACAACTTATAAACAATGGAATTGTGTCTAAATTTAGGGATGCCATTGTCCCCCTTTACTCAGTCCTTATTAGGCAAATCATTGAATATAATGCTCCCTTTGGCCTGTATCTGGCCAGACACATGCAACAACTGAAAAACCCACAGAGATATCTTACTAAAAGGATACAGGACTGAAACAACATGTCCTTCGTGGACTGACTCACAGTCCTATCACTATACTCAGTATTCAACAGACTGCTAAGAGGTCATTTGTGTCTGGTATCCAAGGCCTCCACCAACCCAATACTGATGGAATTACTGAACATCAGCAAGTCCAATGGCATCAGAAATATTTGGTCTAGGGATCTAAACATCGCCTGCAGCATCAACAGAATGGTTTGGACGGACAGGTATATCTCTCACAGGATACTGCTACTCTAGAACAGACTCTCCATCCACATTAAACAAGGTTCATCCTTGTCCATGTTAAAGCGCAACTTGGATCTATGGACGGGAAACAGAAAATTTACCCCAGAACTTCCCCCTGTACTACTACTGGACAGAGGTATCTCCTAAATTCTTTATCCCATGCATGGGTCCCCTTGAATTATCTATTGTATGATCCCAGTTATTTTCATTGGGGTAATATATAATTATTGACCATGTGATGAGTAAGGCCACTCTCTAACCAAATAAGATACGTTAATATGAGCACAAAAAGGGAAATTGGCTATATGGATATTAGCTTAAAATGACCCACTAGGGCAGCTAGCCTAGTATGCACCTATGAACCTATAAGAAACTATTTCTATGAAATATCGATCAGCTTCACACACTTTGCTAACATCTGAAATGTCAGCAGTGAGGTAAACTAAATGGTTTGGGTGTTCAGAGCTTGAAGAGCCTAATGGGTGTATGGGAAACTGCCAACTACTTGCTAACCTGTTACAACATGTAGTGGATGTAAATATTGTAGAGAGGGCAGAATTTGTCACAAATTCCCAGGGAACTATTAAGAAACTTACTTCTAATCATGACGATATATGTGACATTAACTTAATAATTGTAGGTGTTACTCTCAACTCATTAACCTCAGTCAAGCTCTGTAATTTCTTTCTTAAAGGACAACTCCACCTAGAATTTGACAAGAAAATGTTTCCAGCTTAAATTAGTCATCTCTGCAATACAAATGTACTTGTATTTATTCTATGTATTTAGCATTACTTTATGTCTTATAGCCTCAAAACACTTGTCATAGGCTGTCATAATCTCATGATATTGTTTGATAGTCAGGCTTCTTCCTGCAGTGAACTTTCATGCCTTCCTTGTCTGACATCTCTTGAAATTACTCTAATTTTTATAAGTAGCAAATATCTTAACAGACTTCTACACTTGATTGTAATACCCAGAAAGAATTATTAAATTATTTGTTTTTGATAAACCTCTGTTTCAAGATTTAGTGTCAACAGTCATTGTATCTACTAATACAGACTCGTCATTATATCCAGGAATTTTTATACCTAGTTTCAAGCATCTAATAAACTTTATTCGACTGGCATAATTACCTTGTTTTATAAAGAATTTTAATATCTTAGATGCAATTATCCTTTCTTTGTTTTTCTTACTTATCAGGGGCCCCAACTCTGTCACATCCAAAGCTGAGGAAGGCAGTAGAAATGAGAAAAACATGTATAGCGGGATGCAGCCCTGCCTGTGACCAAGATGACTTTTGTTTGACTAGCTGCATGAGTGCTGGCGAGACTGGGCACAGAAGAATGAGCTTAAGTGGCTGATACCAGCTAGCCTCACACTGGAGACAAGGGCAACAGTTAGGTCTGTGGCACTGATGACACATAAGGTGAGTGCGTTTCCAGCTCATATGAGCCAGGTTGGCTCATGGTGTTAAGGCGGACCTCTCATCTGCAGTGCCAGGGATAGAAGGAAGCATACCTGGGAGTATACATGTCTATTCATGCTATCTTGGCAGCAATTGCAAACTGACTTTGGGAGTTGTAGATAGGCTGCCACTCAAGACCTGAAGCTAGCCCACTTCCTGCCACCTGACCCTTACCATAGGGGGAAATGGTGGGCAGATTTGGCTCTCTAGATGGGAATTAATGGAAAATAATGATCTCACATATCCCAGAAATCTCTGCCTCTCATTGCCAACAGAATGAATGAGTCAAGTAGGTGCTGGTAGAGGAGCAAGTGGGCAAGCTTTGGGGAGGTGGGGGGCAGGGATGGATTGGGATAAAATGTTCTTATCAAACCACTACTTAAAGGTTGATCACCTGATGTATTTTATAACTGCAGACCTACCTCATTCATCTCACAACTAGCAAGATGCTGGAGAGCTTAGAATACAATCATTTAAAAGCTACTGGTCAGAATTACTTTCTGGCAATGCCAAGATGTTTTGGCACTGGAGTGGAAACTGCCTTATATACATTCTCAGAGTTCATTAGAACTAAGATTAGTAAGCAGGAAGTGGCTACAGCATTATTCCTTGATTTCTTAAAGGTATTTTATACCACTAACCACACTTTTCTTCATGAAAAATTGTCATCTCTTGGATTCATTTCATCAGAGGGTTTAATCACTACCTTGTGGACAGATATCAGACTGTTAAATGGTGTGGTTCCATCTATTCGTCTTTCTGTACTTCAGGAATGTTCCTTAGGAGCACTTGCACTGAACCTATAGTAGCAAAGGTTCAAAACTAAACCATTAATTTCCCGGTAAACAAAAATAAATAAATAAAGTAAATAATTTGTTTTGCTCATTAGTGGCTGTGGAATGAAAATGATTCAGTTTATATTGCAAGTTGATTTCCACAGACATGAACGTTTACTAATAAATTCAGGACAATTTCTCATCCTTTCAAAATTGATATTTCTATTTTCCAGCACAAAAGATACTGCTTCAACTCCATCTCTTCCATTCAGAATTTGGTCATACAGTGGTAAGGTTACAGACCACATATCCCCTACCAAATACTTTGCTGTGCATCAGTTAGGATATGAAAATAGCGTTACAAATTCACATCAGCCTGAAGAGCTTCAATCAGTTACATGGGTCACCATGCAGAGTAAGACATTCCTTAGCCAGAGACTCTTTGATAAGTAAGTCACTGCCCTGCTGCTGCCCAAACGTCTGTATGAAAATGGAAGCCCAGCTATATGACAGTAAAAATGTATTACTAGCCAGCATGAAAAGCATGTCAATTCAGTTCACCAAATCAAACAGAATGGTCTAAAGTACAGAATAAGTTAACAATGCCACAGTTACTACTTGCATGCAGAGTGATGAATACGTATCGCTTACTTGTAGTTTTATTATCATTCAAGTGGTAAAAGTCCCCTCTCCTACAACACCTTTGGCCTTTAGAAGACATTTACACAGTGTCTACCAGAAACCATGATAGATATGGCTATTGTCTTCCTTAAAGTCTTTAGAGTATGTAATAACCTTCCTGAAATAGCCAGATCTCTTAAAAACAATTTTTATCAGCTTAATAAGAAATGATCCTGTATCACTTGTCATGCAATTGAAGGATCAGGAAGATATTAGTGTATATCATTATGTTGTTTGGCCTCTATGCCTGCTGACCATTGTGCCTTCCATATTGGTTTTGAGCTTATTCCCTCTCCATGCTAACCATCCCTAAGACTTGAGCCAGCTTCAGAAGTGTCATCCAGGCAGCTCCAGAAGTGGTTTGCTTTCCCCTTATCTATTTTCTTCATTTCTCTGACTGCATAAAATAACCAGCTATCCTACTAGAAGTTTATCTTAATGATATGTAATGCTATTGATTATTATTGTAATGTGCAATACAATTATACACATTCCTATGTTATTAAAGACTGTTATAATGCATACAAAGAATCTGTTTTATGATATGCTCTACTCAAAATGTCCTCATATAATAAAGAATTTGTGGATCACTGTCATTTTATCATACACCCTGTCACACCTAGACATAAACACTTCTCAGAAGCAGTCTGCTCAAATATCTCATCCACAACAAATGACACACAATGAGATAACTCAGAAAAAATCCTTGAAAGAATACAAAAATCATTGCTTTTGCAGAGTTGAAATGTGTATGGAATGGATGAGCCAGTCCTCTGCAGAGTACATCCAAAACATCAAAACATGAAATGTTCCACTTTTTAGACTGATCTTAGTTCTTTAAAATATACTTGAGCATTTCACTTTTGCAATGAGGTTCACCATTTGAGAAACACTAATCTATTCTATTCCACCTTTTGCTGATTTCCACTGCTTGTACATGAATGAGGAGGGAGGTGCAAGGTAACATCTGCTGCAGAAAATGTCTGCTCTAGTTTGCTGATGTGCTGGTGAAGGCACATAAGACTGCAACATATGAAGATGTATGTTGACATGGTTTATATCACCTGATGCAGATAAGGGAAATAATTCACAATTATACAGTAATAGTAGTAACAGCTGTTTTGTGAGCAAGGGTGATACAGATGGACTTACAGCAGTGTTCAAAGTCAACAGCACATGGATAAAACAACAACCGAAATTTTGAAGCAAAAACACTTTAGTCACACTGTCTACTGAGGTGTGTTCTGTGTCTGAATTATTACATCATTAATGGGGCGAGATACCCATATCATGGATTTGTCCCAGTATCATGGATCTATCCCAGTATCATGGATCTATCCCACTATCATGGATCTGAACCAATATCATGGATCTATCCCAGTATTATGGATCTGTCCCAGTATCATGGATCTGAACCAGTATCATGGATCTACCCAAGTATCATGGATCTGTCCCAGTATCATGGATCTGAACCAATATCATGGATCTATCCCAGTATCATAGATCTGAACCAGTATCATGGATTAATCCCAGTATCATGGATCTGTCCCAGGATCATGGATCTGAACCAGCATCATGGATCTATCCCAGTATCATGAATCTGTCCCAGCATCATGGATCTGAACCAGTATCATAGATCTATCCCAGTATCATGAATCTATCCCAGTATCATGGATCTGTCCCAGTATCATGGATCTATCCCACTATCATGGATCTGAACCAATATCATGGATCTATCCCAGTATCATGGATCTGAACCAATATCATGGATCTATCCCAGTATCATGGATCTGTCCCAGTATCATGGATCTGAACCAGTATCATAGATCTATCCCAGTATCATGAATCTATCCCAGTATCATGGATCTGAACCAGTATCATGGATATATCCCAGTATCATGAATCTGTCCCAGCATCATGGATCTGAACCAGCATCATGGATCTATCCCAGTATCATGGATCTGTCCCAGTATCATGGATCTGAACCAGTATCATGCTGCTTGGGATTTCAGATGTTACTGCAAATAACCCTAGTGTGAATATCATTTCCAACTAAAAAAAGTTAGTCCAGTGTGTCCTACTGATACATACCTCCCAATTATCCTGATTTCTGCAGAATTTTCAGATTTTTACCTTATATTTTTGGTCTGCTCCTTATAAAATTTGTGGTTTTCTGGCAAATCACTGAGGACTGAAGTCACTAAATAATGACATACATTTGAGTTTCAGACTTCATGTCCTTCAGATAATGCATGCTAACACAAATCCTATTATTCTAGCAAATTATAAGAGCAATATTTAAAATCTGTCCCTATTTTTGGGCCTTTGTCCCCCTATTATAGATTCATAGGTTCATAGGTTGGTACTAGGCTATCGGCCCTAGGGCCTATACAAGCCTAGCCATAACAATTCTTTGGCTATTTCTTCCCACACTATTTACTTCCCTGGAGTATTTATTTTAGTCAAAGTAAGCTTTATTGTCATTTAGAACTACACACGTGTAGCCTAAATGAAATTTTGTGCATCAGCTTAATTCTTGAGATTACAAAGGAAAGTGAAACTACAGATACAAGTAAAGAAATAAACATAACGGCCACAGTGGTGCAGCGGTTAGCATTGCCGCCTCACAGCAAGAGGTTCTCTGGTTCGATCCTCTGCTGGGGTGCCTTCTGTGAGGAGTCTGCATGTCCTCCCTGTGGTCACGTGGGTTTCCACCGGGTGCTCCGGTTTCCTCCCACATCCCAAAGACATGCTGTAGGTGGATTGGACACTCTAAATTGGCCCTAGGCGTGAGTGTGTGTGTGCCTTCTGTGGAAGGTTGGGCTCCGGGCTGGAATCTCGACACCGTAAAAACTCCACTGCCAATCATGAGTTGGCAGGTGATTCGCTGTGGCGACCCCTAATCAGGAAAAGCCGAAAGAAGAAGAAGCAAATACAATACTACTCCTAATACACATGAGAAAGAGTAGAAACATTTACCAACAATCATAAACTAAAAGAATATCCTCCCCTGAGTTAAACTAAGTACCCTATTTAAAGTAATACAAGACACACTACAGATTGAAATGCCTAACTTATTTGTTTAATATTGCACTTGAGTAAGTTAAATAATACTGACTATGGATATAATAAATACATATTGCACTTACTTGGAATATATGTAAGTATACATTGCACAAATAAATAAAAATTTACTTATTATATGTCCAGACCCCTGGTACTAGTGCCCAAGTTCAGAAGTCTAATCACTATAGGTTAGAAACTGCTACTGAATCTTGTAGTCCTGCAACAGATGCCCGATATCTCCTGCCTGATGCCAGATGCTTAAACAGTCCATGCGCAGGATGCATGCTGTCCTGTATTCGTTTGGTGGCCTTTCAGATGCTTCTTGCATAATAAAGATATACCGATGGAAGACGAAAACCTGTTACCTTCTCTGCAACCCTCACCACTCTTTGTAGTGCCTTCCTTTCTGTGCTGTGTAGCTTCCAAACCACACTTTAAAAGTTGCTGGTGAGGATGCTCTGTACTGCACCTCTATAGAAGGTGGAGATAATATGAAGAGGAAGCTTAGTTTTTTTCAGCCTTTTTAAAAAGTGGAGGCATTGGTGTGCTTTTTTGACCAGTTGACTAGTATTTCCCGATCAAGAGACCTCCTCTGATATGTGTACACCCAGGAATTTCATACTCTTAACCCTCTCCATACTCTCACCATTGATCCTGAGCACTGGATGGTTTGTTCTCCTTTTCCTGAAGTCAATGATAATTGCTTTGGTCTTGCTTACATTCAGGTCAAGGTTGTTCCCCTCGCACCAACTGATAAGAGATGCCACGTCCTCTCTGTATGCCCTTTTATCCTCCTTTGTGATGAGCCCCAGTGGTGTCATCAGCAAACTTGATGATATGGTTGGACATGTCCTTAACATAGCAGTCATGGGTCAGAATGGTGAAAACCAGTGGGCTGAGAACACATCCCTGTTAATCATGATGCAATTTAATGTGTTCTTACCCGAACCTACCCTATGTGGTCTCTCAATCAGGAAGTGCAGGATCCAGTTACAGAGATATTTACTGATTCTTAAATGTGACAGTTTTTCTATCAGCTGCACTGGTACCACCGTATTAAGTGCAGAGCTGAAGTCTATGAACAGCATCCTCACAAAGTTGTCTTTGCCTTCTAAATGCTCAAGGGAGATGTGTAGTGCTACAGATATGGCATCAGCCATGGATCAGTTAGCTCTGTACGCAAACTGCAAAGGGTCAAAATCAGGGGGTAGGCATGATGAAAGATGCTTTTTGATCAGACACTAAAAACAGTGGATGTCAGTGTGACTGGTCTGTAGTCATTAGGGCTGAAGGGAGTGGTTTTCTTAGGTAGTGGGATGATGTTAGTTTCCTTGAAGCATGAGGGTACATTTGCCATGGGAAGAGAGGTGTTAAATATTTCCTTGAGCAATGTGCATAGTTGACCAGCACAGCCTTTTAACACCTTGCCCAGTATGTTGTCTGGGCCAGCAGCCTTCCTGGGGATCACTCTCCTAAGCTCTTTTCTTACTTCCTCTTTGCTGAGGCTGAGTACTGTATCCTTCTCATCAGTGGGTAGCTTTAGTGATAACCTGTTGTTTCTTTCCTCAAATCTACCAAAGAAGATGTTCAAATTGTCCAGGAATTTGATGCTGTCCACAAACTATGCTGACCTGATTTTGTAGTCAGTGATCCCCTGTATGCCTTGCCATAGTCTCCTTGCATCCTTCATGTCTTCAATGTGGCTCTGTACCTTTCTACCATACTCCCTCTTGCCTCCTTTATACCCCTCCTCAGATTACCTCTTGCTACACTTACGGCTGCTTTGTCCTTAGCCCTATAAGCTGCATTTCTCTCCTTCAGAAGCTCATATACCTTAGGGGTGAGCCATGACTTCTGGTTAGCTCTAATAGTGATACTCTTGGTATTTGTTACCCCAGCAACACAGTTTGAAATATATGCCATCACTACCTCAGTGTATTCATCAATGTTCAGATGCTGATTCACTGTGGCTGCCTCCTTGAACATATCCCAGTTGGCTCTTTCAAAGTAGTCTTGGACAGCCTCCATAGCCCCCTCAGGTCATACCCTAATTTGTTTCTTTGTGGGATTCTCTCTAACCAGTGCAGGTTTGTAAGCTGGTGATAGCAAGATGGTATAATGGTCAGAGTTTCCCATTTGTGGAAGTTGCACTGCCTTATAAGCTTTCTTTAAGTTTTTGTACACCTTGTCCAGCATATTATCACCCCTTGTAGGAATGTCCACATACTGATGGTAGTGTGGGAGTATTTATTTATTTATTTATTTATTTACATTTGTTGACCGGGAGTGTCCGACTGGACGTAGGTCCATTTTCAGCGGAGGCCTGGGGAGAAAAGCTCCACAGTTAAAATAAACAGACAGTAGTTACATTGGATTACATATCAATTAATTACAAACATATTTACAGATGAAGAGCATAGTACATCAGCAGACAACTAGAATCTTTATCTGCGAAGTACATAACAGACATTAACAAATGTTACAGTAAGAAGTTCCTGCTGTATAATAAGTACTAGGCTTATGAGCATCTGAGCTTGCTATAATCAAGGTAGTTAGTGGGGTGGAAAGAAAGGTAGTGGTTGGATGGGGTGGGTGTTATTAGAGTGGGAGTTGCAAGGGCATAGCCAGCATGTTTTTAGGTGCGCTTTTAGTAAAGTTTTGAAGTGGGTGCATGATGGTACGGAGGTAATTGTGGGTGGGAGGGAGTTCCGTAATTTGGCTATGGTACAAGAGAATAGTGCTTCACCATCAGAGTTATTGGCTTTAGTGATCTGCAAGTGATTTTTGTTGCTGGATCTTAGTGGTCTGGTGGTGCAATAGGGTTGGAGTAGATTCTGGAGGGATGGGACATTTAGTGGATGGTTTACTAATTTGTGGGCGAGTGAGAGTTGATACCATTGAAGGAGGTGAGGGAGTTCAAGCCAGCCCAGTTCAGTAAGTGAGAGACAGTGGTGACTACGGTAGGATGCCCCTGTGGCGAATTTGGCAATTTTGTTGTAGCAGGTTTCTAGCTTGTTTAGATCGCATTGCTGAAACAAACCACACGAACACTTTATGTAACAATGTCAATTTCTTATGGCCTATTGTTCATAAAAATGAGGAGATTGGGCATCTTTTTCCTGAACATGTTTCCTTTTCATATGGCAGATATGCAAATCTCAAGGAAATTCTTAAACCTAGACATTTGCTAAGTGATGTTTCTTTGTTGGATTCTGACATTCAATATGGTATGTTTAAATGTGGTAAATGTAAGATATGTGTGAGGGTGAAAAACCTATCAGGTAGTACCATTAATGGGGTTAAATATTTTGCACAAAACAATTTTAATTGCAGTTCCTGTGGTGTAGTTTACATTATTGGTTGTGACTGTGCTTTGCCAAAATATTATATAGGTCAGACAAAACACCAATTAAAAATACGTGTATTAGAACACATTGGCGATGTTCGTAATGCTAAGATTAATAGCCCTATATTTGAACATTTTCATACAGTACATAATGGGTCTATTGACTCATTATTTTTTTGTGCTTTAGCCAAACCCAATGTATGTTATGGAGGTAATTTTCAGCAGAGTCTATTAAATCTAGAAAGTAGATTCATTTTGAAATATGGTACTTTAAAACCTCGAGGTTTGAATCTGGAAGTAAATTTAAACATTTAATAGTATCTTTCTTGTGTGTTGTAATGAGTAATTCGATGTATTTCAAGCTTTAAGTGTTTTTTATATTTGTATAAATTGTACTAATTGTGTCTGTATCTTTAACTCTCTGGAGTTGTTTAATACCATTTCAATTATATTTAATTGTTTAATTGTTGATTGTTGGGAAGCACCAGTATATATAATGCATCTGGTGGCTTGAACTTTATTCCTTTGAAGGCTGTTGGGCCGAGGTACCGGAATAAATCTGCTGTATCCTGTATCCTGTTCGTGTGGTTTGTTTCATCAATTTGTTGCTGTTGTTGGTTGCTGTTAGATCGCATTGCCTTAGGTTGGTATATATTGGAGAGGCATAAAGTAAGGTGGAGATAAGGTGGGAATTTGCTGTTGAAATCTTTGTTGCTTTGGTGAGAAGTTGCTTATTTCTGTATAATGCTCCTAGTTTTTTGTGGACTTTTTTTTAAGGTCATGGATATGTGAATGTCAAATTTTAGTTTATTGTCTATTTCCACTCTTAGCAAATTGGTGTGTTCAGTTGGGTATATAGTGGTGTTATCTTTTACTGTGATGTTAAAGTGAGAGTTGTTTTGAGTATGTTTGGTGGGTTGGAAGATGAATAGTTTAGTTTTGTTTGGGTTGAGTATTAATTGGGCATCGGATAACCAAGTTTCAACAGAGGAAAAGGCTTCCTGTGTGACTTTTTGCAGTTTGGGTAGGGACTGGGCTGAGCAGATGATGGTTGAGTCATCTGCGTATTGTATGAGTGTGCCATGTTTGGTGGCAGAGGCTAGATTATTGGTGAAAACCGAGAAGAGTAGGGGTCCAAGGATGGATCCTTGGGGAACCCCTATAGAGACAGGTAGCTGGGGAGATATGTCATTCTGCCATACAACAGATTGTTGGTGGTCAGACAGGTAACTCTGAAACCATTTGGTGACTGATTGAGAGAAGGATGGGTTATTGCAGACAGAGATGAGTTGTTTGTGTGGAACCATGTCAAATGCTTTAGATAGGTCTAGGAAAGTAGCAGAGGAGAGATAGCCATTGTTTTTAAGCTGAAGGATAGTGTTAGTAAAGGACAGTAAGGCATTGGTGGTGCTATGGTTTGGTCGGAAACCATGCTGAGTATTGGAAAGGAGGTTGTTAGTAAGGAGGTAGTCTGAGACCTGAGAGTGTATGCATCTCTCTAGTATTTTGGAGAGTGGAGAGAGAATAGCTATGGGGCGGTAATTGGTTAGTTCTGTGGAGGGGCCACCTTTGTGGAGGGGAATTATATGTGATACTTTCCACAGTGTGGGAACGTCACTTTCTGACAGATCGGTTAATCAGGATGGATACTGGGTAGGCCAGAGCATCAGCTGCGATTTGTAGGTATTCACTTGGGAAGTTGTCTGCTGCTAATTTGGTGGGCTTAAGTTTAGTTAAGAGTTTCTTTATGTTGGAGGTAGGTACAGGAGAAAAAGAGAAGGCAGTAGGGAGATTACTAGTTGAAGGTGTGGGTTGGAGGGGAGGGGGGTTGTGTTGTTTAGCTAGTGATAGTATGGTTTGTGTGAAGTGTGTGTTGAATGAGGTAGCAATATTTTCGGAGGAGTGAGGGATGTTAGGAGGAGGGGTACTGACTTTACCTGGGTGGAGGATGGAGTTTATGGAGGACCAGAATTGTTTGGGGCTGTGTTGTGAGGAGTCTAGGGCAGACTGGTAGTATTGGAATTTGTCCTGTTTTATTAGCTTTTTGACTCTATTGCGTAGTTCTAGGAATTTCTGTCTAGTTGAGGGGGTTTTGGTTTTGCACCAGTGCTCCCAGGCTTTATCCCTGTTTTTCATTTCTGACTTAGTGGTTTTCTGTAGCCATGGGGAGGGTTGTGCTTTGGTTCTGGAAAGTCTTATGGGGGCATGGTAATTAAGGATGCTCAGGACGGTAGTATTAAAAAATTCAACTGCATCATCAGGACTGAGGTACTTTAGAGGATGCCAGTTACATTCTTTGAGGGATGAGATGAATGTGAGTGGATTAAAGTTTATTTTTTTACGTATTTGACGGTAGATGACAGGTTTAGCTTGGTATAGGTATTTTTTGAGTAGGAATGTTGGGGAGTGATCACTGAGGCTATCTGATAAGCAGCCTGTTTTATATGACTGGGGGCTCTTACTGACTAGTATCCAGTCCAGGGTACTGTGCTTGCTGGAGTTTTTATTTATCCTGGTTGGCAACTGGACTAGTTGGGTGAAGCCATGAAGGTTTACATGATGGGTTGGATGGTTGCCAGAACAGGACTGCCAGTCAATATTGAAATCACCTAAAATTATAGTTTCTTGGGGGAGATGGTGGGTAGACCAGCTGAGGAGGTTTTCTAGTGGAGGGATGTTTTGGCCAGGTGGGAAGTAGCATCCAGTTATGTTGATGGTTTTAAATCAAAAACTAAATAAACAGCAGATGCAGGGTGGTATCCAATGAGACAGAGCCTGGATGATAAGAAAAATCTTTACTAAATCCAAAAACCGATGATATAAATATCAAAACGAGATACAGGTACACATAAAACCACAATAAAAAATAAAATGTTAAGCGATTTTGTCAATACTTAGACTTCTTCAGAACAATGAATTGTTGGCTGATAACTCATTAAATACACACAAACCAATTAGTAAACTATTAAACCCACATCATTTCCTTTCAATTAAGAAATATCACAGGAAATGCAACATGATAGTACTTCCCCCACTAGTTACATTAACATACAAAGTCAACTAACCAAATATTAAATACAATGAAATATAAAATAAAATGATGCAGGACAATAACAATGACAGTACAGATAATTCATAACATAAATAACTGTTTGAGCTTCAAAAGTGATGCTATAGAAATCCCCTCATTAAGACCTGGAGGGGAGTATGCATTTAGTCTGATCTGCCACTTTAACTCAATAAACTCCAAATATTCCTCAACAGGTCCACCCCTTTGTCCCAAATCAACTTGTTCAAGAATGAAAAAACTGAAACTATGATTACTCTGGTTACTAATATGCCTAAATAAGGCAGTATTCATATTTTTCTGCTTGATGTCATACAGATGTTGGTAGACTCTAAGTCTGAAAGCATTTTTTGTTTTCCCCACATAATAACCTTGGCAGTTTTTACATACCGTAATGTAAACAACCCCCTTAGTATAACAAAACATTTTCTTATTTGTGATGTATCCAAAATTCTTAAGTTTAAATTTGTCCGTATCCATCATACAGGGGCATTGGGGACATCTACCACATTTATAAGTACCACCTATAGTAAGGTTAGGTTTACCTTTTTCAAGTAGTCCTTTAATTGATATACTCTTTTTATAAACTATAATGGGTCTATTACCCACCTTATCCAAGACCCCAATATCATTATCAAAGACCTTCCAATATTTATGTATTATATGTTTGATATCTTCAAAATCTGCAGAATATGTAAGTGTCAATGCATGTGTAAAATTAATAGTAATATTACTGTGCCTCTCATTATTATGGTGGTCGTCCCTGTTACCCAATAGGGCTCTAAAATGTCCACTAGTCCTCTTATTTTTAACTTCCTGTATGATGTTTGACAAAAAGGGCTCTGGGTAACCTCTTCTCTGAAACATATTGGACAGATTGTCACATTCCTTGGTAAAGTCATGTAAATCAGATACCATCCTGGCCAATCTAACACATTGGCCCTTGACCAGGGCCTTCTTCTGATGCAAAGGGTGTGCACTAGTAAAATGTAATAATGTGTTAGAATAGGTTGGTTTCCTATATAGTTGAGAAATAAAACAATTGTTGACATAGTCTTTCTTTATAGTAATATCAAGATAATGAACATTATCTAAATCCTTGACCATAGTAAATCTCAAAAAACTGGTAGTACTATTAATGTATGAGAAGAACCTATTCAGGTCATGTTCTGATTGATTCCAAAACAGGACAATATTATCAAGGTATCGCCCATACAATACCCATGAAGTCCTGAATTCAGAATTGAAAATATATTAATCTTCCCAATATGCCGAAACAATGTTGGCAAAGATTGGTGCACAACATGCACCCATGGCACCTCCAAGCCTTTGTTTGAATAGATGTCCTTCAAATGAGATAAAATTATTATCCAAAATGATCTCCATACAAGTACGAATGGTTAGGATAGTGTCATGATTCAAAGACGAATTACTACATAGGAACTCATAAAACCAGTCTAGACCTATTTCATGTGGTATAACTGAAAAAAGGTCACAGACATCAATAGTCACCAGGATGAAGCTATTATCATACATACTCTGACTGACCTTACCAAGAAAGTCCCATGAGTCCTTTATTATGGTAATCCGATTATCAAGAACCCCCTTGGTCATACTATCAACATATTTTGCTATACTAAATGTTTTGGAGGCTTTAGCATCTACAATAGGTCTTAAAGGTGGGTTATATATTGATTTGTGAATTTTTGGTGTTCCAAATATGGTGGGAATCCTAGGGTGCTTAGTTAAAAGGTAATTGTGTGTATCTAGTGTAATTTGTCCATTCAGTAGAAGTTGTTCCAGTTCTAGGTCAATGTTACAATATGTTATATTTAGTTCATTACGTGAGGTCTCGGTGTAAATTTCACTATATGGTATATCAAACATTCTACTATTGTAGTCATCAGTATTCATAATAACCAAACCCCCACCCTTGTCCGGTTTCATGAGTCTGATATTGTTCTGATGCAAAATTTCACTCAAAATGACCTTCTCCTCTGCATCTAAATTCTCTATGAGTGGGTCATTAAACCTATTACCCATTCGTGTTCTGATGTCAGTCTCACATAAAACCTCAAATATTTGTACCAAAGGGTGGTTGGGAGGTTGGAAAGTACTAGGTCTCCTAAGGTGCGAGCCATATGTAGAGTTACTATCATGATAAAATAATGCTAAATTTAATTTCCTTGTGAATAATTTTAACTGTAATATAACATCTACTATATTGTCCTTACTAGTAGGCACAAAATTTGTACCTTTAGATAAAAGGTTGGCCCATTCCCTAGTGACAGTAATTCCACTATAATTATATATACTGAAGTCACCCAGACCATTAGTCACAATTGAAAAAGTCTCATTATCAGTGTATGATGGGCTGCTTATCTCCGGTAATTGTGCCATCCCCCCCTCCCCCTCCGTGGTGCAGATTGAGGACTGTAATAATTTGACCTCATCTGTCTTTGATTGATCAACCTCTCTGATCTCCTGAGGGGGGCTTGTTCTAAAGGGACTTCCTCTCCTTCATTATCATCATCTTGTGTCTCACAAGCTTGTCCTAATGTATTGGTGTTATAATTACCATTAGTTTGATTAAATTGTCCTCTTGGGGGGGTCTGGATAAGCTACACCCTTCCCATAATCCATTTTATCCCTAAATAACTTCCTTTCTTTTCTCCCTTTTAGATCACTAAGCTCATTATGAACAGTATCAAACACAGCATTAAAAACATTTTTCTTAGATTCAAACAATAAATCATTTTAATATTAACATCTACCTGATTAATTTCTCTTAACAATGACGCCATTTTCTTATTGTTGTCAACAATAAGAATACATAACAGTTCACAGCCTTGTCTATTAAAAAATCCCAAAAGTTCTTTGTAGAGATGTGAATCCTTTTCCAACCCAGTTGGATATTTACACATTCGTAGTCCCTTAGGGACTTGCTCCCTTTTAATACATTCAGTTAAATACTCGTTCTCTAACTGAATTTTCTTATATTTAAATAATAAAGTTTAAAACATGTGGATTTGTTGATCTAATGTGCCCAGGTCAGAATTCAAGTTCTCATTCCTACAGTTTAAAGCAAAGTCAGTTTTGAGCCAATGTTCTATGGAAACGTTGACATAATCCGCTTCTTGGGGCTCATGAATATTCAAGCCTTGAGTGCCAGAAGCACCAATAGTGGTGGAATACGTTACCATGGCAATTATTTCCTTGTCCCGGGGGAATGGAAGAGCAAATGTTAGTCTGTGAAGTGTCCAAAGGTCTATTTCTCAAGCCAGAATTGTCAGCCAAGGTCGATAACATAATTAGGGACAATGCTGGCTTGAGAAATAGACCTTTGGACACTTCACAGAAAATATTCCCAAGTCACAGTTTATCAGAATCAAGAGAATTTGTTCATCACCAGATGATCTGGTCAACTGTCAGAATGACTTTTCAAATAGATTCATACAAAGGGGATATAATAAACATGATGTTAATTCTGCATTACAATGGACAAAAAACCTATCCAGGGACAACCTGTTGACATACAAACATAAAGCCTCTAGTTTCAAACTAGAGAAGCCCAGGATTGTAACTACTTTTGGTAGAAATACTGATCAATTGATGGATGTTATCAATAAGCACTGGAACATACTTAAAACCAATACACGTCTGGATGACTGGTTAGGAGACAGATGTCTTTTCTCCTATCGCAGAGCCAAAACTCTTGGGTCTCATTTTTCTCATTATAAAAGAATTACATCTCAGGACACTGTATTACATCAAACCACCCTATCTGGGGGAAAAATAGTTGGTTGTTACCCCTGTGGTCATTGTTCTTTTTGTAAATATGTATTTAAGACCAAAAATTTTACAAGTAAAAACACCAGTCAGTTGTATAATATTAATTGTTTTGCAAATTGCAGCACAGATTGGGTTATTTACCTGGCTACCTGTACATGTCAAGCTTTTTACATTGGACAAACTTCCAGACAATTTAGATTCCGTATGTCTGAACATCTGGGAGATATTAGAAATGCCTTATATAGACATCATTTGACTCACAAAACTGCCACATTTACCTTCACAGTTACTGATAAAATTTCAGGTAACAGATCTTTTAAGATTGGATGGCATAATTTATTAAACATTAAAGAGAAGAGATGGATTATAAAACTAGGTGGGCTTTTTCCACCTGGATTAAATGATAAATTATAAAATGTCATCCATCTTTCTAGTTCAATATATGTCAGAACCTATTCATTTAATTCATGTGTGTTTTTTTATAACTACGGGACTTTTTGTATATAGATAGGTTTGGGTTATTTCTCTTTACAGGAAATGATGTCAACACTGCCTTGATTGGATTATTTATAAATAAGCGGCTTTGATACTGCTGTTTATGTTAAACCACTGATGAAAGCAGTTTGCTGAAACCGGTTTGGTGACAATAACACTTTTTTCTACCACCTTCCGGGTGCTGGATTGTTTTTTTGTTCCTTATAAGGTATGCTTGTACATGTTAGTTGAGGAGGTGTGATAGCAGTGGGAAGATGGAGGAGGTAGTGTTGGGTTAGCGCTGTGGTTGGCTATTGGAAAGATGGGAGGGGTTTGTGAGTGTAATAAAGGTAGGACTACTGGGGGTGGGAGGGGAATAGGGGGCAAGGTGGGGAGTGAAGCAGGTAGAGGCCCTGTTAGTTGCTCTTATGAGGGGGCTGGAAACAATCAGGTAACAGAGTAAACTGATAAATGAACATATGATAGCGACAAAGGGTGGTTGTAGTTTTAAAAATGGTGCCTGCCACAGGTAATATTTATTAACTTTGGGATTGGCTTAAGGTAATATACAGGGAAGGGGGAGGGGAGAACAAGGGTGTGAGCAGGCAGTTCTTTTGTACTGCTGCTAATGAGCCAAAGCAAAGACAAGTTTGTGTTTAAGAAACAATCAGAACTGACCAAGGACTGCTCTGAAACGTTAAGTCCTTTCTTAACCATTTCTCAGGTGGAAAAACAGGATAACCTTGTATCAGTAGGCTACTGTGGTCTCAGTTTAAATTAACAAACACACAGTATTGATCAGTTATGGATACTATTTGCTAACAGAAGGGAATCAGAGAGAAAGTGGAAGATGAGTGTGCGTGTGTGTGGGGGGGGGGCTGCTTACAAGCCAAAGCAGAGTGCTCTCCGGGGGAGTACTTCTTTCAGATGTGCTTTATTAAAGTCACCAGCTGCCACATGTACAAAGTCAGGATATTGCTCTGCAGCTCACCCATGTGATTGCATAGTTTATTTAGAGCCTCAGTGGGATGTACACCATTGTTACACTAATTCCATTCAGCTCCCTGGGCAAGTAAAATGGTCTACATTTAATGGAGAGGAACTCTTCGTTTTCACAGCAGTGTGATAGTATAATTTCACAATTGCTGCACCATCGTTTATTAACATAGATGTGGATTCCACCTCCTCTGGCCTTTCCACACAGTGCATGTTTTCTGTCTGCCAGAAACAGTGTAATATTCTTTACGTTTACTGCACCATCATTTATCTTGTCATACAGCCACATCTCAGTAATCAAAAATAAACAAGTATTTCTCACCTTGTTCTTGTTGGAGAGTCCCAGTCTCCAGTAGTCCATCTTGCTATCCAGTGATCTCACCTTACTTAGCAGTATTGTTGGTAGTACAGACCTATAGGTGTTTACTTTTAACTTTAGATCAATACCTGCTCTGCAACCTTTTTTCCTTGGTCTCTGACATCTCTTTCTCTTTTTTCTTGTCCAGCATATTCCAGAAACCTGTTCTACCAGTTTCAGGCACTTTAGAGTGTGAGGAGTTAAAATACCCAGCTGTTGTAGCTCTGTGCAAGTAGTGGACCCCAGATACTCTGCAGACTTCAAGACATCCAACCAGCAACACGTAGATGTTGAATGTTTAATTTCTACTAACTTCTGTCCACTGTAAGTTATTATATGTTCAACTGGAAGTGCAGAAACTGATTTTTTTGAGATTTTCTGTCCAAAAGAAGACAAAATATGCATATCTGTAGAATGAGGTGACACAGCCGTAGCCACATGGGGCACTGCCTTTCTTTTTTTTTTATTTTAGGCTTTGTCCACATTTCATTTACAAAGATATTGAGATATATCTGCATATATTTCTTGTGGACAGCAAAGCCTCCTTCCATGTACACGCACACCTCAAAGGCAGGGACTGAATTTTTGCAGCTCCTTCTAATTATATTCAGGCTTCAAGTTCATTGCACTCCCCATGCTTACTTTGCTCAGTCAGATGCACCATATAACAAAATGCTCACAATGCCACAAATCACCTTCACATGCATATCTTGTTCTATACCTTGGTTGTCTTTCTTTATCTAGAAGACTGAAAAATTAAGTAAATAAAACTTCTACTGGCATAATTAAAGAAAACAAAATCTCAGTTTTGCAGACTTCAATAATTTTGCCTATTATGTCCAGTAGCAGAACAGTGGCATCAAGTGAATTGATTATAGTACGTGCACATTGCAAAAAGTCCCAAACAAACAGAGGTATCTCTCTGTTGTAGGCTATATATATATATATATATATATATATATATATGTGTATGTATATATATATATATATATATATATATATGTGTGTATGTATATATATATATATATATATATATATATATATATATATATGTATATATGTGTATGTATATATATATATATATATATATATATATATATATATATATATATATATATATATATGTATATATGTGTGTGTGTGTGTGTGTGTATATATATATATATATATATATATATATATATATATATATATATATATATATATATACAGTATATCAGAAAATATCTGTCAAGACACTTCTTATTTATTTATGATCCAAGTAAGCCCAGGGCAACCTGAAAATACAGTATGGCTAAATAACTTGCTGAAGAAAGTCACACAGTTTGCAAAAGAAAATTTAGGGAATCAACCCCAGGACTAGAAAACTAAGCTTATTATTAGCTGGCAACCTTAAAACTCTGAGCTAAACCACTAAACATAGATTAATAGTTCTTCTGCTTACTGTTTCACAGCACAGTTCTGCTGCTTGAGACAGCATATAAGATGAATACAGAAATAAGAAAAAAAATAGCTCAGTTCCTTATCCTATCATGTAATCTGAAAACAACAAATGAGTCATGAAAAAATCATGCCATTTCAACAATAATTGGGTCTATGTAATTTTGTCAAAACTCAAATGAGAGAATGCTCATGCGTCAAACACCTATTCAGTGAAAATACTATTCATTGACGTTTTCAGTGAAAAGTTTCCTAGGGCAAACTGACTATAGTCCACCCTAGTGACTGTAGTGACTGTAAACAAAACCATAAAACTTAACACCTATGCAGGTACGCCCCCCCCCACCCCCCTTAACTAAATATATCACTTCCGAGATCACATTACATTGGGAAAAGGGCACATTCCAGATGGTGGCCAACCATCGGTTTGCCCTAAAAACTTTTAGCTGTAAACATCATTTGATGACTAGTATTTTCACTGAATAGGTGTTCAACAAATGAGCATTCATTCATTTGAATTTTGTCAAAATGATATAGACCCCAATAATATGGCTATAACAATAAGTAGCACAGCTATGGTGGGGTAAAGGGACATCTCAGAAGAGCTGCTGATTGGACTTGAGGCAAAGATTGGATTCTGCTTAAATCACCACATTTGTTGTTTGTAGACCTTTTCAACTCAAATTAATTTACATAGACCAGCTCACATAGGCCCTTGACTTGCACATATATAAACTATAATAAAGCACATTTTAGTTTCCATTGCCTCTCTATGTTTAGCACTATTGTACTCTCACCAACTGCAAAGAAACATATTATACAACTTACACCTAACTAGTTATCTGTAAGTCCTAAGCCAAATGGAGCAGCACATCCATTCAATAATTGCAACATGAATGGATGTAATTGCAGGACAGTATTCAGTTTATTCATGGCTTTTCCAGATCCAGGACTGTAAACATTTGAAATCTGTGGACCCACTTTGCTGATTCCTGGGCTATGGAAAAAATCTGGACTTGAATATCCTAAGTCTAGCATGTTTCCTTTTCTCTAAGATATGGTAATCTTGGAGTTGATATAACTTAGTGTGGGAGAAGAGTGATGTTTGATATTCTCTCTTTTTCAGCACTTTCTTCTTCTTCTTTTTTTTTTTTTTTTTTGGAGTCTCAGGACTTAGAGACTTTCAGGATTTCAATACAGAGTCTCAAGGGCACTTCCTCAAGTTCACAACTATGACATCTCCTTGTTCCTTTCAAACAGATAGTCTCTTACCTCCCTCTCTTCCTGAAGATGACTAGTATAATTGTAGATTGAAGACAGTCAGGCCTCCCTTCACCTCTGTATGAGGGAGCATTTCTGTTAACCACATACCTACATACACAATCATCATAAAGTCTTGCTAAGGAAATGAATGGCAGCTATCAGACTGTCTACAATTTTTTTAAGAACATTTTTATTAATTTAACATATTTACAACATATACACAGACAGGAAGATATTTAATATTACATATTGTTATATACTTAGGAATACAATGAATCATCAAAGTAATTGAGTACAATTAACACGTTAAGAGTCTTGATATTTCAATAGCAACATTTCAAGACTATTCCACCCGTTAAAAGTTTTAGTATGATTTATAGATCTTGTTCTGATCAATTCTTTTTCAGTTTTACATACTATTGCTGTTAAATTTAAACATTCTTTGAATGTAGGAACTGAATTAAATTTCCAGGTTTTAGTAATAGCTTTTCTAGCGACTGCCAGGAGAACAGTTTCTGTTGTTTGGCTTTTACAGATAAAGGAAGTGGAACATTTATTAGTATTATTGATGTAGTTAAAGAACAATTACTAGATCATAACTCCTTAAAAACATACTTATCTCTTCCTAATATACATTTAATTTTTCACAATCCATAAATGTGTGTTGATCAGCTTTTATGTCTTTACTACATCTCAAACAGGCAGAAAAAGTCATTTTACTAAATTCAGATTTTATAGGTAGTAACAAACATTTTATGTATATATTTTCACATAACAACTTTCCAATGTAAACTTGAAGAAGTTTAACTAACTGATTTGAGTAACAAAGTTTTATTCTTACCATCTATTAAGTCACTCAATCCACTACTATCTAAAAAGTTCCATAATTTTTCATCAAAACTATTATTATTTATAATTAACTTATATAACTTGGACAAGCTTCCTTTGTAGATAAATTTAGCATCAACAATAGCATTCATATATTAAGTTAATGGGGAAATAGTGTTCTGTTCTTCTTTACTCATATTACCTGCAAATTTGATTTAATTATGGATAATATTAACTGGTTAACATATTCATCCAATATATAATCCTTTATTAAATATTATGGCAACTTAGCTTTTCCTTTTTCAAATCAGTCAGACCATAATACTAACTCATTCCTTTTTAGTAAATTCATTTTAACATTGTTCTGAGTTTCCTTAAATCTAGAGGTGTATGCAATGGGGAGCAGAAAAAATTCCATTTTGATACTAATGGAGTTTTAAAAACATATTCCTTAATTGTTTTAAGAATTGATTTCATATATGCAGAGTCTAATGACTGAAATTAATTCCCTTCTAAGGTAAATTTTATTAACCAGATAAAAGGATTGTTACATATTTCTAATTTATCACATTTGGTAAACTTACAAGAATTTAATAAAATCTGCTCCTAAATGGTTTTCCATTGACTAGTGTAAGTTGAATCCATCTATAGTAAAACAGAGTTAAAATTTGCAGCAAAAGAATAAGATTTTACATCTGGGAAGCTGATACCACCATACTCCCATAATGTTATATGAGTCCTATAAACAATTCTTACCTTTTTAGGATACCCCAAATGTTTTTTTTTGCCAGTTATTAAAGTTATTGAAAGCAATATGCATATATTCTTGAGTACAATCATTTTAATAAGTACTAGCCTATCCTCAAAGTAAAAACAAAATATTCCATTTTTAATGAGAAGTTAAAACCTTTTCAATTATTTTTTCAAAATTATTATTGATAACCTTACACATATCTTGATATATTTATATTCCTAAATATTTTAGTTCTTTTCCTTCCCAATTATATTTATATTTGTCTTTAAACGCACTATCTAGTAATTGATTTAACAATAAAGTTTCAGTTTTATTATTAATTGTTAGCCCCGATACTTCTTAAAACTTTTCAATTTCCTCATGTATTTCTGCAATCGAATAATTTAAACCTCCTATAGTTAGTGAAATATCACCTGAAAAAAGTTGTATTTTAGATTGACAATCCTTATTAATTGAGAATCCATCAGTTTTAATTAACTGATTCTTGTATTATTAGCTAAGGGTTCAATAATGAATGCCAATAGTAATGGGGACAAGGGACACCCTTGCTTTGTGTCTTTGTTTAAAGTGAATCTTTTTGAAATGTAAGATCCAATTTTAACACATGCTTTTGAGTCTCTATACAGGTTTTTTAATATTCCAATAAATTGTTCTGGAAATACAAATGCTTCTAAAGTTTTAAACAGGTAGTTCCAATCTGCAGAATCAAAAGTTGACTCGATATCTAAGCTAATTAGGTCCAATTTCTTGTTCATTCCTTTTGCTAAATCTAAGATAGTTACTACCCTTTTTATAGTATCATAAATTAATGTATTGATTATAAATCCTATTAGATCTGTTAATCTTTTGGCAAACATGGAAGTAAACATTTTATAATCTACATTTAGTAATGAAATGGGTCTATATGAGGAAGCAAACTTGTTATCCTTTCCTTGTTTAAGTATAGGTAAAATTACAGAAACTTTCCATGAGGGAAGAATTATTTTGTCACTCTGAATTATCCTGAAAATGTCACTCAGTAATTTCAAAATATTTAAGGAAGCAGACTATATAATTCCATACCTAAACCATCTAACCCTGCAGCTTTACATTTTCTCCCTTTTTTGAAAGCTTCTTTAACTTCTACTATGTTAATATGCTTATTCAACAGAGATATGTGTTGGTCATTAAGTTTATTAATAACATTTGTCTTTAAATACTTGCCAATTTTGTAACCATTAGGATATTTTTATGTTTATTATTATAGATTTATGTCTTTTTGCTGAACATCTCACTTCTATTAGTTAATCTGTGTAGATTTTTGAAGTCATTGCATAACTGTGCAATTTTATTTTTTTCTAAAGCTATCTCCACTTTATGCATTAGAACTGTTTGATATGGGTCTATATTAGAACGCTGAACTTTCAAAATTTTGAGTATTCTAATATCGACCCATTTTCAGTGAACACTGAAAATATCAAAGAAACAGAAAACCAAAATTTTTCCTAAGGAAATAATTTGGTTGTTCATTTCTGTTGCTTCGGTATTTTCAGCACTGTGGTGGAAAGTTATGGGTCGGGCAGGTTAAGTGAGTTAGGGTTAGGGTGCGGGTCAGGTAAGTGTGCGATTGTGTGGACGTGAGAGTTAGGGCGGGGTAGGTGAGTTAGGGTTAGGGCATGGGTGAGGTGACTGTGTGATAGTGACAGACCTTAGGGTTAGGGTTTGGGTTAAGGCCAGTGGATAGTTAGTGGTGTATGTATAGTTTAGTGTAGGGTTAGGTGTAAAAGTTTAGGTGTATGTGTGTAGATTGCTGTTTGTTTGGTGTGCTTGTGTTGTGTGTATGTGTTTTGGAACAGCAAATTTTTTCCCTAGGAAAAAATTTGCTGTTCTTTATGTTCGATGTTTTAAATTTTCGATTCATAGGGTTCGATATTAGAACACTCGAAATTTTGAAAGTTCAGTGTTCTAATATAGACCCTTTGATATTTTGTCATTAATTTTTTAATGACTTCAGTATTATCTAATTTTTTGTTTGTTGTTCAAACCTCACTCTTTGTATTTTATCCTGTATTTTGAACAACTCTTTATCCCACTTTTTTCATTTTATTACTAGCCCCTCTTCCCATACTATATTTAATGTGCATTTTTAAAGACTCACATAATGGATTTACTTACCTGACCATTATCATTTGAAAATAAAAAAAAATCTAGATTTGTATCTTAGGATAACTCTTAAAGTCTTTAATTTCATCATATATATGCTGGGATTCTATAAATAATTTGACATTTCCTTATATCCATTAATATATGAATACTTAGTGCATTTTGATCAAACAAAGGACAAGGAATAGGCTTTAAAATAATTCACTTTATTACAGAAATCTGTAGAGGCATAAATTCTATCAATATTCGTTTGCATCCCATGTGTATAAAAATAATGAGTCAAGAAACAATGACATATCTTCTACTTTTACTATTAAATCAACTAAATTATTATTATTACTCCATCTAGCTGATGCCACAGTTTTGCCTTTCTTCTGTTTACTTGTATCTTCTATAATAGATATGAAGTTAAAATCCCCTGCTATAAATAAACTACCTTTCCAATGACTTTGTAGTCATTTTAGGTGATCTTTATCCACTTTTTCACTGATTTCAGGGATCCATTAAAATAGCTAATATATAGAGTTTGCCATTATATTTACTTATTACAAATGTATACATTCCTTTGGGATCATTAATGGATTCCCTGATCTTAGACATTACAGTAATTTTTCTCCAAAGTCTCCTCTTTTTGTTAAAAGAAGCAGATGATAACATTTCATAACCTAAGTTATGTAAATATTGCATCTCTTTATCTATCAAGTGAATCTCTTGCAAGAGTATAATGTCTCCTCTATTTAATTTTAGATATTTCATTAATGATTTCCTTTTGCAGCCATTATTTGATCTATTTATGTTAATAGATAGTAAATTAAAACAATTCATACTGAGTATTTAAAAAGATGTATTTTAAAAGATAATATGACGCGTTTATCCACCGTATTAATTTAATTGTAACTAAGACTCTAATGCATTCCTACATCACTATCTTAACATTCCACATTTTTTGAATTCTTCCTTTTTACAAACTAAACTACTAAAACTTGTAAATAACAAAAACAAGTCTAATACTTTATTTTATTTAACATTTGTTTACCAGGAAAGTCTGACTTGGAACAAAGCCAATTTTCAGCAGAAGCCCAGGGAGAAATGCACCAGATGCATGTCTTTGTAACATGGGAGGAAACCGGAGCACCCATAGGAAACTCACACAAATGCAGGGAGGACATGCAGACTCCACACAGAAGGCACCCCAGCTGAGAATCGAACCAGACAACCTGTTGTTGTGAGGTGACAACACTACCGCTGCACCACTGTGCATCTTTTTCTTTTTATATTACTAATAAAACACAATCTGCCATGGATACTGAAGTTCCTACTTTGCCTATTGAATAGACAAACTACTATACTATCTCCCTACCTACCAATAACTAAAAATTCATCAAAAGCTAGCCAAAAGCTATTGTGACTTACAAATAATGAATATAATATTATATATAAGTTAAAAATAATAACAGACTACTAAGTTAGTTATATATATTTTGCCATTTAAAACTATTCCCCCATTACTACATAAAAATTGAATAACCCTCTCCTATTAATCACAAATATTAAATAGTCCAACAAACAGTGTATTATATAACCAATTATGTAATAATAGTATAAATTATCCATTAAATATACCTAAATTATTTGCTCACTCAACAAAAGTATAATTAAATCTCTAAATAAGTAATTACAACAAAGTGGGACCTGAAGAGACAATAATATCTGTAAACTTACAGTTTACAGGTGATCTTATTATACTAAACTAGTATACAAAAGGAAAATCAATGCACATATCTATTTATCACACTAAAATATATATCCATATTGTTTAGCTCCAACAAAAGTTCTAAAATAATTTTAAAAGTACAGGTCTCTATATCTCAAAATTGTGTTACACTCTTAATATGATACATATCAAAATATTTAGAAATCATTTAGCTTATAAACAATTCAAAAATATGTACATTACTGAGGTCAAAGAGAATGTCTTGCTATTTCTGTGGCATCAAAAAAAAAAACATTTGCAATCTGTATTGTATTCAAAAGATATAATGTGCTTAATTCACTGTAAATATAGTAAAGCAGTAAAACTAACCATCTGTATTCCTTATCATGAAAAATCTTTGATCTTAAAATATAAATAGATGCTTACATATCTTTTGAAGCCTAATGTCCAATAGAAACATTTTACTTAAAGGGCAAATCTGTTGTTTCAGAAAAGAAAAGTCCTGCAATCAGAGAATAAACATAAGTTTTAGAAGCAGTTTTCCAGGAATTCAGCTCATTCTGTCTCATGAGGGATATACTGTTCCAATCAATTTCTTCAGTATTATTAACTATAACTGAATGTGGTGGTGAGTTTTTCTTCTTCAAATATGCTCTCAGGGATCTATGTGCCCTTTCAATTCCAAAAGATAAAATTTCAAGTAGATTTAATTTTAAATGTGCCCAAGTTGTTAAGAAGTTTATTATACTGTTTCCATCATACTTTTCAAGTGTACCATAAATTCTAATATTATTTCATCTCAGTCCATTTTCTAAATCATCAATTTTATGTATGAGCCAGTTATTCTGTTTTAAAAGAAATCCAGTCCAAGACTCACCTTCAGTTATTCTCTCTTCATGAACATTTAAAGATTCTGCCATACTACTAATTTGTGCGCTTTGTTGTTTCACAAGAATTTCTAAATATTCCATCTTTTTCTGGTCTCTTCTTTGAAACTTTCTATTTTGGTATCCAGTTTGCCCATTTTAAGTAATACATCCTGTATACTAGATATTAGTGACTGGATGTTTTTTTTAACACTAGAATCCTAAGTACCTTTTCTTGAGTGGCTCATGTTTAAGCCTCTTCTCTCTTAACCAAGCAGTTGAAATTTTGACAGCAAAATTGCAGTTTTTGAAGAACTTGAAGCTATAATTTTTTCTCTGACTATTAGTAAATAAGATTAGCTAACAAGTATCTCCAAATGTTAATTTTCTGTTATATTTTCTGTCAGAGAAAAGTTTTCCATCACAGAGCTTTCACCAGTTGGTGCTCGCAGCCATCCTGGCCATGCCTCCCCCCCACAAGCCCTACCTGTAACTGTTAAAGGTTGGACATCAGTAATTAGAGCATAGCCAATGCCTCCACTTCTCTCTGTTCTACCTTTCACCTTTCCCTTATACTTCAAAGTAGCATTTTTTTTCTTTCTCTTTCTTTTTATTTCTTGCTCTGTCAATGAAAGATGAGTAATATGTTTTTCACAGAATTGCATCAACAATGCACAACAATCCATTTCCTGTTATATTCACTGTGTCTGCTGCTTTTAAGTATAATTGCCCAGATACTCCTTGTGAAAACTTTGGTAAATAACTCTGCTCTAATAGACTTAAACTAGCACAAAATTCTGAATTTCTGAGATATATTAGAAAAGATGTAGGCTTACAGTATCTTATGTATTAACTGCAGAGTATAGATCCCCACCCCACAGAAAAAAAATTTGTTTGCATTTTTTTGTTTGTTTTATATAGCATTTTGTAAACTAGTATGTTCCAGGCACATTTTTTTGGCAAGATGTGATTGGATGGTCAACATATTAAAACATATCCACAGGAAAGAGTACATTAAACCTTTGTTTGTGTTTTCTCTAACAGTAATCACAGCCTCCATATGGTTATTTGACCTGCTAATCAATTTGAGCTAGAATGAAGTGAGCTGTAGATGAGAGATGCCTCAGCAAAAAACATTAGTTAAATCCATTTTAGCCATTCCACAATCTCTATGTGCTGGCTGTGCTGCCATATCCCCTTAATATTATTACTCTAAGTTCAAAATCACTGTGTTGTCATGGTTAAAGATGTGTGGCCACTCATAGACTTTCACAAACTTTCCCCAAACTTCCACAAATACATTCACCCCCACAATATTCATGCATTATACTGCATATAGCAGCATTTTTAATATACAGAAACACAAGTCACTTAAACATTACGTCAGCTCAATGCTATTTGTGCAATTCATCTGGCATACACTGCACATGATATAACAACATACCACAAAATGCACGTTTCCCAAGGACCACATCATTCAAATGATGACCAGCTTTTTTAAGGCTATTTGCATTTATGAAGTCCTGTACGTACAAATCCTACAGCTTTGTACCTGTTTACACAATATCTCTTAACTATGCTCTCTTTTCGATAATGTTTTGTTATAAGTATATTTGCACTGTTCTTTGCACAATTTATAGTTTTGTGGTAAAATAATGGAAACTATAGAAACAAAATGTTTACTTTTATAGGGTGTCACATTCTCCATAAAACACATTTAATACAAGTCATAGATTCATAGGTGTTTACTAGGCTAACAACCACAAGGACCTTTTTAAGCCTAGCCATGCATCCCAAATCTCTGACAAGTTCTGATATCCTTGATAAGTGTAAGCATGGGCCTGGGAGATGAACCATTTACAGGTTGCCTGTGTCCATTAGAGACACAGTTGTCAAACCAGGAATGAATTTCCAGTTTCCCATCCAGTTGTATAAGTTGCACTTGAATTGTGTTAGGAAGGAACTCTGCTTCACATGGAAAGGGATCCTGTTCCATAGACAGGGTAGTCTCTGGGATACATACCTATTGCTCCAGCAGGTCCTATTTATATCACAGGCAAGGTTTAAGTGTTTAAAACAGGTATTTCTCATGCTGTTTGTTTTATGGATATGCAGGAGGTCCATCAAAGTGAGGTCTGACAATGCCATTTATGCCAGACATATATATCCCCTCAAAAGCCTGTAGGAGACAGAATACAGGGATATGGCCTGTATTCTGTCTCCTACAGACAAAATACAGGCCCTATCCCTGTATTCTGTCTTCTGCAGAATACAGAGAGATAGAATACAGGCCCTATCCCTGTATTCTGTCTCCCTGTATTCTGTAGGAGACAGAATGCTGGCCATATCCCTGCATTCTGTTTGTAGGAGACAGAGTACAGGGATAAGGCCTGTATTATGTAGGAGACAGAATACAGGGATAGGACCTTGAGGTGGTCTGCATAGGACATTTTACTTACACCCTGTATTCTTTTAGTGAGGAACCTCTGTGGATGTTCCAATTGTTGGATAAGCCTGGTTAGGCACATACCAAATGGGCATTGTACTCAATGATAGGTCTGATGAATACTGAATACAGTGGGACAATGACTTCCTTGGACTTAGATGCCATACCTTTGTTGATAAGTTATGCAACGTAGAATGATTTCCTCACCACTGTAGACACATGATGATCAAAGGCTAGATTACTATCTATGTGTGTCCCTAGGTCCCTGACTATTGGGTCAACTCTAATGGGTGTGTTATCAATATTATAGTTACCAGGGATGGATGACTTCCCAAAGGATACTATTATGCATTTCTTGGAATTTAGGTTTAATCCATGGCTCTGACACTAGTTGTTTGTTGTGTAAGCCCCTGCTGGAGAACATTTCTGTCTGTGTGAGATTCAATGACACCTCCTAATTTGCAGTCATATGGAAATTTAGTCAGCCAGAGACTACTGACATTGGCCTTGACTTCTGAGAAGTAAATTCCAAAAAGGAGCGGTCCAAGGACTGATCCCTGAGGAACTCCATCTGTGACTGGCCTCTTTGTAGAGGTGGACTTCCCAATTCTAACTTCCTGGGTCCTGTCTGTGAGCCAGTTGGCTATCCACTGGGTGGCATATGGGTTTATACCTACCCTCATGAGTTTATCAACAATGCCCAAGTGGGGTATTGTGTCAAATGCCTTGGCCAGGTCAAGGTAGGCAGTGTGAATGATTTTGCCCTCATCCATTGCTTTGGTGACCTTCTCAAAGAAGTCCAACCAGGTTGAGTAAGCATGATCTGCCCTTGATGAAACCAAACTGGGTTGGGTCTAGTGTCTGGAGCATTACTATATCTTTATTGATCATCTCCATGATAATTCTTTCCATGGCTTTACATATAAGACTAGGGAGACTTATGGGTCTGCAGATGGCCCACCTTTGTGCAGAGGGATGACTGATGCCTTTCTCTGTTCATGAGGCACAAAGCCCATTTGGAGGCTACAGTTAAATAGTAATTCCAGAGGCCCTGATATTGATACATGATATGGTCATGTTTCATGCTATTTAGAAGGCATCCTGGGATATTGTCTGGGCCCATTGATGCAGAGTTCTTGGTCTTAGAGAGAACATTAAGGACCTGTTCCCTAGTGATAGTAGGGGGAGTTATATTTGATGATATTTCCTGAGGGAAGGTTGAGGGAGAGACAGGGGTAAAGTTGGAGCTGATTTATCAGCCAGGAGGTTTGCTATATCTTCTGGCTCAGTATAGGTGGCTCCATTTACAATGAGCTCTGCACATAATTTTATATTGCCTTTGAGGTTGTGGACATAGCTAAAGAATGCTTTATGGTTGTCCTTGGCCTGGGAGGCCAAACATACCTCAAATTTGGCTTTGTAGACTTTATTTGTCCTTTGAATTGTTTGTTTAGTTTGATGAGAGTGCTTTTATCTTGCTGGGTGCTACATCTCCTAATTTTTGCCATGAATTTCTTCATCCTGTTATACAGCCTATTGATTTTGTGATTCCACTGGGGTGGCTTGTTTTTTTTTTTAGTTAGTTCTGTACGTCTTCCTTATGGGTAGAGCTGCCTCAATGCAGCTCTTAACATGCTTGTACAGGGCTTCTGTGAACAGATCTGCATAGGTAGAAGTGCCTTCATGGTTTATGGGGGCTTGGAATTTTGCCAGGTTCTCACTTAATAGCAGGAGATTAGTCATAGAATAGTTCTTGAATATTCCAGGTTTAGCTGTTGGTCCAGGTTTTATTTTTACTTCAAAGGATGCCATTTTATGGTCTGACCCTACCAGGGAAGGCATTACAGCAGGGGGTGTGCAGCAGTCTCCCATATTAGTGAGGACCAGATCCAGTATAGTTGCACCCGTGGTTGGCCTACTGACTATCTGGTCCAGGGAGTTTGTGTTTACAAAATCCAGGAATCTCTGTCCATGTACGTTTGGTGTCATATAGGATTCCCAGTTAATAGTGGAGTAATTAAAGTCACCCATGAATATGATATTGGGTTGGATGGTTACTGCTTTTAATAAGTTTAAATACATGGTATGGGTTTCCTGGGTCATAGAGGGGGACTTACAGCTTGGGTTTTACCTATTGTGATTTGAACATGGAGCTGCTCAACTGCATTGTCCTGTTTGACCAGCCTTTAAGTATATTTATTTCTGATGTAGATAGAGACATCTCCAGCTTTAGTCCCTGCCTGTGAAGTAGCTGGCCTAAATGTGTGGAAGGCATTATAACCTTTCATTGTTGGTGTGCTCTCCGTGGCTTTAAACAATGTCTTAGTGACTGCACAGACGTCAGCATTCCCTAGAGTAAAGAGAGCTTCTATGGAGTGGCGTTTTTTGTTAACCTAGCACTGAGCAGTAATACTTTTAGATTTTATTGGTTTTGATTTGCTATATCAGAAGTACTTTCAGTTTGGCATTGCCTAAAAAGGCACTATGAGGAAATACAATATTTTAGCTAATATTCAAAAGCATATAGGGGAGAGGTGCAGACCTTCCCTGGCAAAGCAGTGTGATCTGTTGACCATCTCCTTCCATGCTGACAAATATTGCACCCCCTTAGAATGACACTAGAAACTAAGCCAATTATTAAAGTTAATCATCTTTTGTTCATATTGTGGCATCATCCTTGGAGAAGGTAAAATGCTCCTCAATGCTAAGCTCATACCAGCCTGAGACACATATTCCAAGAGCGCTATGATGTCTCTCTTCATATAGTCTGAGGAGGTACATCTCAGGTCATTTACTCCCACATAGACTATGACTGAGCCATATTGGTAATTGTGGTCCAGTGACGTGAGTGCATGTGTAATGGTGGCAGATCCTAGCCCCTGATAAGCAACTGACCGTAACTTTCTCCTTATTCAGTCTGGTGAGAGGGACATCAGCGTGTCTCACGATGGAGTCTCCAATGACTAGGATGTTGGATTGTGTGGTGGCTTGTCTTATGGGCTTAGGGGTAGAGGCTCCATGAGATGTAGCTCTATTTGTTGATGTGAGTGTTGTTTTGAAAGCACAAAAGTCATCCTGTTGTATCAACTTTTTAGGATAATACTGTTAATATTTTAACAAAGTAACCAGGGCTTATGACCTTTGAGCCTCATCATTTTTTACTTTGGCTCTAACTGTACAGTGAAGAACTTGAGAACTTTGCTTTCCATATACAGGTGTTAGACAGGTGTTAGACAATAAATCTTCATTCTCTCCATCATCATTCTCATCATCATATTGCCAATGGGTAGGCTAGAAGCAGCACAGGTGCTGGAGAGAGTCCTAAAACATTCTTCATACAGGTTTTATCAGCTACCAAACGTTAGAGGCAAACAGCACACTGACCCTTGAACCACGCTCACATATTTGATCAAATTCAGTTCACAAATGTTTCCATGCATATAATGCAAACTAAATTAAACAGGAGGAATTGTAAAAGGCTACTGAATAGGTCTGATTCTGTCTGCAATGACACTTGCACCAAAATGACAAGTTTAAAGAAAGAGCAGTTCATCCTGCACACTTTTCATTTTCATAGAAATAAAAGTCATCAAGAGTATAGAACACAGTGAACATGACGAAAAAGGAGGTCTTTTTCAACACATATTTCATCTCTGTAATAACAATACAATATCAAACAAACAAACAAAACTAGAAATAAAATAAGCACAGCTTAACGACATGTGCAAGTCTAATTCCTCAGCTTCATCGTGTAAAACAAAATCATAGTCAGTATGTTATAACAAGAGGCATTGCTATGGTTTAGTGGAAAGATGTTTCATAGTTTTCAGCATCGCAAGTTCAGTGATGACATTCAGAAAGCCTTCATGTGCCACACTCCGTCACCACAACAAAGGTCTCCAACCTGGGTCAAACAATTACACAACTATATCAAAACACTTTGCATTAACCCCAGAGCCCTCCCTTTCCTTTACAACAAGAATTAAAAAATCTTAAACTACACCCAGTCATTAAACATAAAATCACTATCATACAAAAGATTTTCAAGTCATTAAATCTATATTATACATTCACTTCCCTACAACCAATCCACCTAAAGCCCAATCTCAAAATGAATAACAACATGATTAACCTAAACAATTATCCACCTCCTCAAGAAACTCACCATCTCTGATATATTTCCCTTCACGAACAATACTATCACTGAAATGAGAACACAATTAAAGCTCCCTAAAAGCTATACAATCATTTTAAGGCAAATTCGAGACCTTAGCCGATATATCATAGACAATCCTGATATCAATGCAAATGACATCCAAACGTGCAAAACCATATGTAACTGCCTATCCTCAAACAAAAAACATGTTATCGAACTCCTACAAACTTATTCTATCAATCAAAATGCAAAAATAAGTTATTTATTCTAGTTACTCGAAGGAAATAGATCCCTCAATCACAAACTAACAAATATCTCAAGCGATCCAGCTTACCTCCAAACTTATTCCCCTTAAAGCACTTAAATATACACAGATCATGATGCTCCATAATGCCTATCTTACTCCAGTCATTCTCAATAAAATATACCCAACCACCTCTCCAGTCTGCTCCTACTTTGATAATCACAAGGCTGATCTACTCCACATCTTTTGGAGCTGCAAGTGCACCTATAAGCTATGGTGCTCACTTAGAGTCCAACTAGAAAAAATAGATTAAGAAAAAGCAACCTTATCTTGGAAACTAGCTCTCCTACACATCACCCCCACTGGCCTGACTAAACTACAAACACATATATTAATAACACTAGTTTTGTTACTTAAATACTACATTACATTATATTGGAAGGATACAGCATCACTCACCTGGGAGAGTTTCAAACTACTAGCTGCTAAACACCTACTAGCTCACAAATAATTAACCTACACTCAGAAATCCCACACCCAGTTTACATAATTTTAGAAATCCCTTTTTGAACACATTCTAATTTGAAGTTGGTATATATAATTAAGGATGGACTTTTGGTATATGTGTAAGTAGTTTTCACTATTTTTGCTTTTATGTTTTATTATTCAGCAATGTATTCACTGGTCATACTACCTGTCAATTATCATTGTTATGCTCACTGTATATGTTTTCATAAAAAATAAATAAAAGATTTTGCACAAAAAAGAAAGCATCCATGTGGAGTTTACATGCTTTCCTTGTGTCTGTTTTGTCCAAAAACATATTAGTTGATTTGGATATATACATTATATTTACTCTGTCAAGGTTATGCCTTAGAAGGGTCTATAAACCAATTAACACATGTTAGTTAAATAAATAAATAAATAAATAACTAGCAACTTGTTATACAGATTCAGTTGATTGGACATGGAGGTATCTATATGCTATTAATGGCTGAATATTCTTTCTCAATTTCCAGTGTGTATAGCTTTGGATTTCCACAGTATTCCAAGCTCTTAGCAGTGGGATTATAATGATAAATCTATAATGCTATCTTTTGACTCACTACATCAGTCTCTGTACATCCAACCCCATAAATATTTTTATTGACTTAATTGTACAGTTAGGCTTCAAACAGTACTACTTTTGGTAGAAATTTGATCAAAAATACAACAGAACTGGTGGTGAGCTGTGGGGAACTAAAAAAGCCAAAAAAGTTGAATATATCTTGCTGTACAAAATAAACACTACATTCTTTAATAACAAACAAAATTTGCTATTCACACATGGACAACAGTAATTAATCATGGCATTTGTATTAATACCTAGTACATTCTATTTAATTAAAGTTATAAATTAAGAAGCACTAAAGTGTGTATTGGAAAGAAACGTAAGTTTACTTTACTTTGTAAAGCCATAGGAGTTAAAGAATCAAGGAGGGAATATGCTACATTTAGGTTGTTAAAGATAATAGCGATAAGTTGGAACAATACAAGAAAAAAGAGACTAAAGACACAGACATTCAAAAGTATTGAGCATGCTATTTAAAAATATTCAACTGTGGTAATAATACAGCAATAACCCATGCCTGGGTGTGGGTAATGCTGGATTTACCCACGGTTGGCGTGGTTTGGTCCCGAGGGCGAAGCCTGAGGGACCAAACAAAGACAACCGTGGGTAAATCCCACATTACCCACACCCAGAAGTGGGTTATTGCTATTATACTATGACATTATTTAAGAAAAGAAATAATTACTTTTCTTAAATAATGACATTGTATAATGCCTCTTTGCTGCCCTTCCGCAGCTGTCTGGTATCCGCGGCAGTGTGCTTCATGAACTCAACGAGGAATTAAACCCACAGTTAGGACAGCTGTTTAATCTTAGCCTCACCTCAGGATACGTACCCAAGGAGTGGCGCACGGCGACTGTGGTCCCACTTCATAAGGGCGGTGCCTCCACAGACCCTGGAAATTACCGCCCCATTAGCTTGACAAGCCTTATCTGCAAAGCCATGGAGAGGATCATAATGGAACTCATAAATAAAGACATAGGGAACTTGCAGACTTTGGATCCAATCCAGTTTGGCTTTGTCAAAGGCAGATCCTGCCTCTTAAACTTGGTTGACTTTTTCGAGACAGTCACCAAGGCCATTGATGAGGGAAGGCAGTCCATACAGCCTACCTCGACCTGGCAAAGGCCTTGACACAATACCCCACTCAGGTATCATCGAAAAACTCATCAGCTTGAATGTAAACCCATACATCACAAGATGGGTTGCAAACTGGCTAAGCGACAGAACCCACAGGGTCAGAGTTGCTGGAGCCATGTCAGACTCAAAGCCTGTCACAAGTGGTGTCCCACAGGGCTCAGTCCTGGGTCCACTCTTGTTCGGCATCTACTTTTCTGAAGTACAAGCAAACACAGGAGGGTTATGGCTGACAAAGTTTGCAGATGACTGCAAACTGGGCGCCATAGTCGAAAACACATCTGACACAGATATCCTCCAGAAGGGCCTCACAGAAACGGATAACTGGTGCCAGAGCCATGGCCTGAAGTTAAACGCCAAAAAATGCATAGTCATACCCTTCGGGAAAAACAAGGTTACCCCTAGCTACCATATAGGTGACAATCCACTGAGCACAGAAAAAGTCATCAGGGATCTGGGGACCCAAGTTGACAGTAGTCGTTCGTTAGACACTCATGTTGCTAAAGTAGTTAGGAAAACCTTCTATATCGCCCACCTGATCATGAAGGGATTCACATCTAGATCAAGGGAGGTCATCGTCCCCTGTACTCATCACTCATTAGACCTATGATTGAGTACAATGCCCGTTCGAATGTATCTGACCAGACACCTGATGCAGCTTGAAAGGCCCCAAAAGTTCCTCACCAAAAGGATAAAGGGTCTCAAAAATATGTCTTATGCTGCCCGACTGAAAGAACTCCAGCTTTATTCAGTCTCATACCGCTTGCTCAGAGGTGACCTGTGCCTGACATATAAGGCCATGTCAAACCCAGATTTGATGAATATGCTTCACCTCAAAAATCTAGATCCCTCAGAACCACAAGGCGGGAGACTTAAACCTTGACACGGTTATAAATAGAACGTGCTGGAGGGACAGATTCATCACCCAGAGACTCCCTATGCTGTGGAACAAAATCCCGGTACATGTGAGGCAGAGCACCTCGCTGGCCTTGTTCAAGAGGAATCTTGACCAATGGATGGGAGATCGCAGATATACCCCAGGGATTACTTCAGTGTCACTGCTTGACAGAGGCACAGAAAAATGATAGGCATAGTTTTTATTCAAACTAAAGGGGTGGCGAAACCACATAACTATGGGCTAGGCTTATAAATGCCCTTGGGCAGATAGCCTAGTATGAACCTATGAACCTATGAACCTATGATGTACTGCGCATGCCTACGCAGTACATCAGAGCTGTGGCCAAAAGCAACGGAGAAAGCAAGATCTCCATTGCTTTTTACTGTTTCGCTATGTTAAATGGGTTTAACATAGCGAGGCAGCTTTAAAATAAGCAACGGAGATGTCCGTTGCTTATTTTAAAGCTGTCTCACTATGTTAAACCCATTTAACATAGCGAAACAGTAAAAAGCAACGGAGATCTTGCTTTCTCCATTAACACAAAGCTGTCTCGCTATGTTAAATGGGTTTAACATAGCGAGACAGCTTTAAAATAAGCAACGGAGATCTCCGTTGCTTTTTTTAAACCTGTGTCGCTATGTTAAACTCTTTTAACATAGCGAGACAGTGTTTTAAAAGAGACTTATACTAATGGAAAAAGTCCGGGCGACCGGACCTTTTCCATTAGTATAAGTCAATTTACAACGTGCACGCTGGCCAATCAGCGTGCACGTTTTGGAATATTAATGGGGGGTCATGGTATAATGCCCAGGAATTATGAGTATGTGAATTAGGCCAGAAAGGTACCAAGTTGTGACAGAGCATAAGGGGAGAGGAATGAAGGATTTAATTAATAAAAGTAGAAGAGAAGAAGAAGAGAAAATAAATAGTAAGATAGCTAACAAAAGAATGGTTCCTGAAAATAGAGTTAAGGAGCATGGGAAAAGAAAGTGAATTCACTTTAACAATGTAGGAAGATAATATCACATGCCAAAGCATGGGCTGTGTTTCTGTAAGAACAGATCTGAAGAGATAGCAAGGGAGTCTGAGAGACAACAGAGACAGGAGGCCAGAATACAGGAGTGCATGACATCTGTAGCCCTAAGCAGGGATGTGTACCACTGAAGAGCATCTTTGGTTTTTATGTATACTACTAAGGCCTTATTAAAATAATAGTGCTCTTACTAAAAGAACACAACTAATGTTTAATGGACTGAAAAAAACAGATGTTTGCAGAATACAGCAAGTCTGTCAAATGTGGGCAAAGCCAGTGGAAATTGTGAAGAAGGCTTAAAAAGGAAAGGATAGTACTAACAAAGTAAACATTATTGTCTTGGCTACTTTTAGTCTACTGCAGAATTAAATTTTAACTAAAACTGCTGTCAGATTGGGGGTCCTAACACATAGAGACAGCACCCCCAATATCTCAAAATGTTTCCTAGTTTATTGAATCTGCCAAACAAGATAAGGGACAATTATTAATGGAGGCAACAGAGTTCAAAACTCTTACCTAAATCCATTGTTATTGACCTACTAACTTCAGTAAATAATTTATTTCTTCCTGTAATATGCGTAACTCAGCTGTATGGATGAAGAAGAGTATTGAATCATCCCATTAGTTGCCTTTACTTTAAAGGGACAATTCCAGAGTCTAAAGTTCTGACTGAAAGAAACTTGTCCTGATACCTCCCCATTGTCACCACCCACTTACCATGACATCATCAACCTAACTCCTGGTTTCAATTTATTTTAGGCAGCCCTGTTTTAATTACCTCTAGTGAGCACAATTAACAATATTCAGTTCCTGTCAGAGCTTGCACTCCCCAATCTCTGGGAAAGAATAACGTTATTACATTTGTGGTGTGTGTGTTTGTGGTGGGGTGATTAAGCAAGACTCTCAGTGTTTACTTTTTATGAACTTGTCAACAAGCTTATCTTGTGCCTTCGCTGAAGGTTGGGCGTCGAGCTGGCACCTCAGTGTTTCGTAAAAATCTACTGCCAATCAGTAGCGGACCGGAGTTCCGCTGTGACGACCCCTTACCAGGAAAAAGCCAAAAGACAAACAACAACATTCTGCATAGTGTAACTGCAAGC
Organism: Protopterus annectens; assembly: GCF_019279795.1. Classification (NCBI taxonomy): domain Eukaryota; kingdom Metazoa; phylum Chordata; order Ceratodontiformes; family Protopteridae; genus Protopterus; species Protopterus annectens. Next base: position 454,009,011 of record NC_056727.1, on the reverse strand, counting down.
AGTACAGTCAAAAGAGTACACTTTAGTGAAGACATACTAAATCTTAGCAGCCTCTTGATGTATTGCCCTTACTCCATAGTAAAGCAATCTCAGAATTAGTATGTATAACTATCACAGGTTGCTATACTGTACAGCCTGCACTGTGACAGTAAATGTTGGACTTCATTGTTTAAAAGAGTCTATTGCTTGCATCACACAATTTTTATAGCAGGTCAAAAAAAAAACATTATACTTGACTAGTATTCAGAGATCAAAAAACAAAACATGAAAAAAAAGAAGACTGCTTCTACTGCTGTTGGAAACTTGCATCATTCTGATGCATTCTACAGAGCAAGTGGCAGTCATGCATAACACCATAGCACTTGGCCAGCATTCAGAAATCCACACAAAATAAAATAGGAAATGAAATTAACAGAAAACTCTATTTACTAATATTTTAGTTTTGCCCTGCTCATATGCTTTCTGCAAGGTAATAGCAAGTGAAGTCATACAATTCCTGAAAGACTACTTTGCGCTGAGGATTAGAAGCACAGGTGAAACTAATGAATGACTCAGTGAGAGCTGTTGTGAGTACAATTGCAATTTTAGATGGAATTTGACTAATACCACTGAAACTTCCTGTAAGCACCCTTCCCTCAGCCCCCACAGCCAAAGCTGGGACATGCTCAGGAAGCCAGACTGAAAATGTAAAGAAAGACCAGAATCAAAACAAAAAAATCTCTGGGACTGCCCCTTTAATATTGTTTTGAACATGATTGGCCTCAAGCAGGAACATATGGATAAGAAGAACAGCAAGCTAATGAATAAATGATAACAAGCGTGGGATTTTGTTTTTAAATAGAACATGATGCTTTAGTGCAATGGCCTTCAAGGAATTACAAGAGAAAAAAAATCCACCTTACACAGTAAAAGTAAGCAGGGAACATGCAATTAATAGTAAGTAAAATCAGCCAGTAAGAAGCATGAGAGCAATTAAATAAAGAACTGCAAGACAAAGAAAGCAGAAAAATATTACATTAAAGGGAAATACATTAAAGTTTTCAATTCTCCAGTTTAACTCAGAATATAAATCTTTAGGAGGCAAAGTATGAAATGTTATGATAAGCATAGCTTCTTTATATTACTTACTGTATTTAACCCCCGGTGTCCTACAACTGTGAGTATTAATCTCATGTAGAACAATAGCTGACAGACCCTCAGGTGAACTGCCATGGTACTGTGAGAAATGTAAAGCAACTCAAGAGTGCATTACACATACGGGTGCATGTGAAATAATTCCTGCTTTAAAACTTCAGCTTGGCAAGCTAAGAACTTGGTTATATTCAACTGGACGTATAAGAGAATTTAAGTACCTTTTTATGCACTTGTTTTTTTTAAAAATACAGTATTTAAATTGATTTAAACTGTGTATGAAGGAGTGTTGAAGGAATTTTTAACTGGTTATTCTGCTCTTCAGTAACTTGAACTAAAAGCTAGTGTTGGCTGAATTTTGTTATTTGCTAGTAATTACAGGGTGGGGGTAGCCACATTCATTGATTTCCTGTCCTTGCATATTTAAACTGGTGCATGTGAAATAATTCCTGCTTTAAAACTTCAGCTTGGCAAGCTAAGAACTTGGTTATATTCAACTGGACGTATAAGAGAATTTAAGTACCTTTCTATGCACTTGTTTTTTTTAAAAATACAGTATTTAAATTGATTTAAACTGTGTATGAAGGAGTGTTGAAGGAATTTTTAACTGGTTATTCTGCTCTTCAGTAACTTGAACTAAAAGCTAGTGTTGGCTGAATTTTGTTATTTGCTAGTAATTACAGGGTGGGGGTAGCCACATTCATTGATTTCCTGTCCTTGCATATTTAAACTGGTGCATGTGAAATAATTCCTGCTTTAAAACTTCAGCTTGGCAAGCTAAGAACTTGGTTATATTCAACTGGACGTATAAGAGAATTTAAGTACCTTTTTATGCACTTGTTTTTTTAAAAAAATACAGTATTTAAATTGATTTAAACTGTGTATGAAGGAGTGTTGAAGGAATTTTTAACTGGTTATTCTGCTCTTCAGTAACTTGAACTAAAAGCTAGTGTTGGCTGAATTTTGTTATTTGCTAGTAATTACAGGGTGGGGTAGCCACATTCATTGATTTCCTGTCCTTGCATATTTAAACTGGTGCATGTGAAATAATTCCTGCTTTAAAACTTCAGCTTGGCAAGCTAAGAACTTGGTTATATTCAACTGGACGTATAAGAGAATTTAAGTACCTTTTATGCACTTGTTTTTTAAAAATACAGTATTTAAATTGATTTAAACTGTGTATGAAGGAGTGTTGAAGGAATTTTTAACTGGTTATTCTGCTCTTCAGTAACTTGAACTAAAAGCTAGTGTTGGCTGAATTTTGTTATTTGCTAGTAATTACAGGGTGGGGTAGCCACATTCATTGATTTCCTGTCCTTGCATATTTAAACTGGTGCATGTGAAATAATTCCTGCTTTAAAACTTCAGCTTGGCAAGCTAAGAACTTGGTTATATTCAACTGGACGTATAAGAGAATTTAAGTACCTTTTATGCACTTGTTTTTTTAAAAAATACAGTATTTAAATTGATTTAAACTGTGTATGAAGGAGTGTTGAAGGAATTTTTAACTGGTTATTCTGCTCTTCAGTAACTTGAACTAAAAGCTAGTGTTGGCTGAATTTTGTTATTTGCTAGTAATTACAGGGTGGGGTAGCCACATTCATTGATTTCCTGTCCTTGCATATTTAAACTGGTGCATGTGAAATAATTCCTGCTTTAAAACTTCAGCTTGGCAAGCTAAGAACTTGGTTATATTCAACTGGACGTATAAGAGAATTTAAGTACCTTTTATGCACTTGTTTTTTAAAAATACAGTATTTAAATTGATTTAAACTGTGTATGAAGGAGTGTTGAAGGAATTTTTAACTGGTTATTCTGCTCTTCAGTAACTTGAACTAAAAGCTAGTGTTGGCTGAATTTTGTTATTTGCTAGTAATTACAGGGTGGGGGTAGCCACATTCATTGATTTCCTGTCCTTGCATATTTAAACTGGTGCATGTGAAATAATTCCTGCTTTAAAACTTCAGCTTGGCAAGCTAAGAACTTGGTTATATTCAACTGGACGTATAAGAGAATTTAAGTACCTTTTTATGCACTTGTTTTTTTTAAAAATACAGTATTTAAATTGATTTAAACTGTGTATGAAGGAGTGTTGAAGGAATTTTTAACTGGTTATTCTGCTCTTCAGTTATTCCCACCCACCCGGTTTTTGTTTTGGTGTTAATCTTAGTGGCATTGAAACTGCCCGCCCCTCAGCCTGCCTCTGGGCCCATCTCATTTGCTCACTCAACTGAGTGCAGTGAGATCATATTCTGATTTCAGGCACTCCTACTGTGTACAAAGAGAGCATCTGGGAAATAGAAAAAAAAAAAATTAAGCTTATTTCCTGCCTTTCTTGTTAAGTGGTACAGACTATTTGTAGGCTTCTGAGCCCCCAAGCCCTTCTGTGTTTGAGGGAAGCCTTCTAGCTTGTTTTTTTTTTCTTGTAACTAGCCAGTTTTCTAGTTTCAGCACTCAAATCTGTTTCTTTGATCTCAGCACTTATTCAGAAAAAAAAAAAAAAAAAAAAATTTCATCTGCTTTTACTGTACTTGTGTTTTACCTACTTCTTTTTACTTTTGCATCATCTTAAAATACTCAATTGTATTTATTACTGCTTGGTGTAACTCATTCTAAGCCATTTGGTTTAAACACTTGGGCTTCGGACCAGTTAGTTGTTTTGCACTGAGAGGTTTGTGGTCTGCACTGTTGTGGCAGAACAGGTAGCTTACATCCTTCTAGGTTGAGAACTGCTGATTGAGGGCTCAGTGTCTGTTATTCTAAAAGTGTATTAATTCTGGTTTAAGCACTTGGGCTTTCAAGCCAGTTATTTTACATTAAGAGGGTTCGTGGTCTGCACTCTTGTGGGAGGAGAGGCTGGACTCTGCCCTTCTGAGCTGGGAATTTCTGGTTAAAGGCTTATAGTGCATGCATATCTGAACTGTTTCTTACTGAAGTTGGTGCGCCTTGTTTGCTGTGGCATAGACTGGATTCGGGCCTGCTGGATCTAGCTTTGTTTGTGTAACTTGAGCACTAATCCAGACATTCTCTAAAGTATTCAATGGTATTTATTACTGCTTGGTTGTAACTTGATTAAAGTGTAGCTATCATTCAAGTCTTTTGGATTAAGCACTTGGGCTTCAGACCAGTTGTTTTACATTAGGAAGGTTTGTGGCAAGCACTGTGGTGGCAGGACAGGTAGCTTTCATCCTTCTAAGTTGGGAACTGCTGATTGAGAGCCCAGTGTCCAAGTGTATTAGTTCTGGTTTAGGCACTTGGGCTTCAGGCCAGTTATTTTACATTAAGAAGGTTCGTGGTCTGCACTCTTGTGGGAGAAGAGGCTGGACTCTGCCCTTCTGAGCTGGGAATTTTCTGGTTAAAGGTTTATAGTGCCTGAATATTTGAACTGTATCTTACTGAAATTGGTTCACCTTGTTTGCTCTAGCATAGACTAGATCCAGGCCTACTGAATCTAGCTTTGTTTATATACTTGTTGTTTGTTTGCTTGTTATTTCCTGGAAGCTAATTCACCTAATACGCAACTTCTCAGCGCTTCTGTGGATCACTAGTGATATCTGCATTGCTTACTGTACTTATTTCCTTGTTTCACTTGAAAGAAAGTTACTGTTTGTCGTTTTTGCATTTAGTTACTTGTATCACATTGCACTCAAGTTACCTGGCACTTGCTCACTAAAGCAATTATATAAGTCAGCACTAAAAATTAAAAGCACTACACCCTCACTCCCCACTGGCCCTTGTTTTCAATTAAGGATTTCCCAATATTATTCTAGCATGTCCAAAGGTCAGTTGTCAATCTCCTCTCCGGTCCAGCTGGTGAATCTGGGAATCTTGAGGCAATGTTATAACTGCCTCATGTACACAGACAACCCTCTCCTCCTCCCACATAACACAAATACTTATGAGAGATGCAGCTATTTAGCCAAACTGGAGGCTGAGCTCTCTCAACTCAGGACTGGCAAGACCAGACAGGAGGAGAAGGCAACTACACACACCACAAAACCAGCCTCACATAATGCTACCACTCCACTGAATCAAACACATAAACACACAAAGACATACTCGGAGGCTCTGAGTAAAATTTACCTAAACAGCAGAGGCCTCCAAAGCAGACACCCAAACAACTGCTACCTCAAGACACCCCACAAGCAACACATAAACCACAAAAGCAGTGTGCAAAGCAGTCACAGCCCTTAAGGCCAAATACAACACCAAACATACTTGTCATAGGTGACTCCATAGTCAGACACACTGACGTCCCACTCACCAGGCTGAACAAGGAGAGGGTCACAGTAAGCTGCCTATCGGGCGCTAGAATCCGCCACATAACACAAGCACTGGGTCACTCCACAGCAAGTACAAATATGACACAGTCATTGTCCATGCTGGTGTGAGCGACCTGAGACGTACCTCCCTGGACTGCATGAAAAGAGACATAGAGGAGCTCTCTGATTATGTAGCCCAGGCAGGTATGACCCTAACCCTGAGCAGTATCCTTCCTTCACCAAGAATGATGCCACAATATAGAGACAAGATGATCAGCTTTAACAATTGGCTTAATGTCTGGTGTCATTCAAAGGGGATCCAGTGTCTGTCTGCCTGGGATGACATGCTTGACAAGCCACGCTGCTTCGCAAGGGACGGCTTGCACCTGTCACCCCTGGGATTCCGGATATTGGCTAAGGCTCTTGCCACCCCATAGTGCCTTTTTAGGCAAGGCTCAAATTCTAAACCTACCACCCTAGAAAACAAAAATGGGAAGAAATTGAGGGTAATGCTGCTCAATGCCAGAAGTCTAAATCTCAAAATGCACGCACTCGAGGCCCTTCTCAGTATGGAGAACATCGATGTCTGTGCTGTAACTGAAACCTGGTTCAAGGCTCCTGAGAGCACCCGGCACTATTAGGTTTTACCTCATATCATGCGTTCCGGCCCCAAAACCCGGACCACTCCACAAAAGGAGGGGTGTATCCATATTCATAAAGGATACTCACACCTCCAGGTTGGTGGCAACGCATGAAGCTTCGGAAACCATCCAGGTGCAACTAACAATAGGCAAAACTGCTCTACAAATTGTAGCATGCTACAGGCCACCCTCTCAAACTCAGGAACCCCACACAGCCTTCCTGAAGACACTGGAGGGTATAAATGTATCTCCAAACACCATCATATTGGGTGACTTCAACTACCCGAATATAGACTGGGAACATTACTCAAGCCCTAACTTTCTAGCCCAACGGTTCCTGGAGTTCATAAATTCAAATGCCATGGAACAGCTAGTCACTGTTCCCACGAGAGGAGAAAATATACTAGATCTCATTGTCACAAACATGGGGACAAAATGCTCCACACCGAAGTATATCCCTCATTGGTGAGATCTGATCATAAACTAATCTCACTGGAAATCCACATCCCGCCCCCACCCCAAACAAAAGACCATAGTGAAGAACTTCTCTAAAGCAAACTTCACACTACTCAAGACTGGTGTGGTATCCTTCAAGGCCCCTGAGTCAGAGGAAACCACAACCCAAGCTGCGGAAGCCCTTACAAATGCCTTCTATGAACACCTCCAGGACTGCATGGATCAGGCAATCCCAAATAAAACCAAGACTCTTTCCACAAAGGGCAAACGTCCAGTCTGGTGGACCCCAGCCATTAACAAACTTTACAATAAGAGGAGAAAGCTATTACATGATAGAACAAAATCCATAAAAGGGAAGTCACCCTGATCATTATTAGTAAAAAATACGAGCACTCATAAAATCAACTAAGGCCAATTTTGAGAGAAAAATTGCCATGGATTCAAAGGACAATCATAAGGCCTTTTTCAGCTATGTTAGGAACCTGGGTGGAAACTCACAGATATGCTCAGAATTAGTCCAAAATGATACAAAAATCACTGAACCCACAGACATTGCCAACATACTGGCAGACAGGTTCAGTGCAAACTTCACCCCCCTCCCCTAAAGGAGAGATAACTATCCCAGCCGAGTGTAGCCTCCCGGACATCTCAAATGCGCAGGTGAAAGCTGCTCTCTCTAAAGCTAAAAACACAGCATCAATGGGACCGGATGGTGTCCCCGGCTGTGTGCTACACAAGCTAAATGAGGAATTAAACCCGCACATAAGGCAGCTGTTTAATCTCAGCCTTACCACAGGATACGTGCCCAAGGAGTGGCGTACGGCAACTGTGGTCCCACTCCACAAAGGTGGCGCCTCTATGGACCCTGGTAATTACCGCCCCATAAGCTTAACAAGTCTAGTCTGCAAAGCTATGGAGAGGATCATAATGGAGCTCATAAACAAAGATATAGGGGACTTGCAGACATTGGACCCGACCCAGTTTGGCTTTGTCAAGGGAAGATCATGCCTTTTGAACTTGGTCGACTTCTTCGAAATAGTCACCAAGGCCATTGATGAGGGAAAGGCAGTCCATACAGCCTACCTTGACCTTGCAAAGGCTTTCGACACAATACCCCACTCGGGTATTGTAGAAAAACTTACCAGCTTAAATGTAAACCCATATGTCACAAGATGGGTTGCAAACTGGCTTAAGGACAGAACCCACAGGGTTAGAGTTGCTGGCGCTGTGTCAGACTCCAAGCCGGTCACAAGTGGTGTCCCACAGGGCTCGGTCCTTGGCCCCTATTGTTTGGCATCTACTTCTCAGAAGTACAGGCCAACATGGGAGGACTTTGGCTGACAAAGTTTGCAGATGACTGCAAACTGGGCGCCATAGTGGAAAGTGCATCGGACACGGATATCCTTCAGAAGGGACTCACGGAAACAGATAGCTGGTGCCAGAGCCATGGCCTGAAGTTAAACGCCAAAAATGTATAGTCATACCCTTCGGGAAAAACAAGGTAACCCCAAGCTACCATATAGGTGGCAATCCACTAAGCACAGAAGAGGTTATCAGGGACCTGGGGACCCAGGTTGACAGTGGCCTTTCTTTTGACACTCACATTGCTAAAGTGGTTAGAAAGACCTTCTACATTGCCCACCTGATCATGAAGGGATTCACATCCAGATCTAGTGAGGTCATTGTTCCCTGTACTCTTCACTTATCAGACCAATGATCGAGTACAATGCCCCATTCGGGATGTATCTCACCCGACATCTGCAGCAATTGGAGAGACCCCAAAAGTTCCTCACCAAAAGGATAAAGGGACTCCAAAATCTGTCATATGCTGCCAGATTGAAGAAACTCCAGCTCTATTCAGTCGCATACCGTCTGCTCAGAGGTGACATGTGCCTGACACACACGGGCATGTCCAACCCGAATTAATGGGCATGCTCCACCTCAAAAAATCCAAATCCACCAAAACCACTAGAGCAAGCGACTTAAACCTTAGCACGGATATAAATAGGACGTGCTGGAGGGATAGATTTATCACTCAGAGACTCCCTATGCTGTGGAATAAAATCCCGGTCCATGTGAGGCAGAGCACCTCGCTGACTCTGTTCAAGAGAAATCTAGACCTGTGGATGGGAGATCGTAGGTTTACCCCGGGAATCATCTCTGGGTCACTGCTGGACAGAGGCACAACAAACTAATGGGCACAGTATTTTTTCATATAAGGGGTGGCGTAAGCCACAATAATTTGGGCTAGGCTTATAAATGCCTTAGGGCAGATAGCCTAGTATAAACCTATGAACCTATGAACCTATGAACCTATGAACATACACATGCATGTGAATGCACACACACACACACACACACACACACACACACACACACACACACACACACGCACACAACCGCACACACACACGCACACACACAGTCACAAACACATAAAAAACAGACATACACACACTGACTCATTCACTCATTCAAACATACACATGCAAGGCACACATGAATACACATGCACATACCCACACGGTCACGCACACACACACACACACGCACGCATGCACACAAGCACACACACACACAGGCATGCACGCAAGCACACACACACACACACACACACATTGGTGTAACATATATTTCCCAAAATGAACACCAGCAGTATTAAACATTTGTGTCAATGACATTTTTGAAGTTATTCCAGATAAAAATACAACACAACCAAATGAAATCAACTTAAACCTGATAGAACTACATAAAAAGACAAAGGGCTTCTCTTAAAAAGTTATAATCTTACATTATTTGGATAAATGGTAGAGAGGGAGAAAATTCTGACCGTGTCCCAGACAACCTGGGGATTGACAAGTGACCCAAGTGATAAAATACCTAATGACAGAGAGAGAGAGAGAGAGAGAGGGGGAGGAAGTGATCAGCCAGTAATGGCTTGCCCATCCTGGGGAGAAGGCAGCAGTCAAGCCCACTGAAATGCCACCATCAACTCGAGAAAGATGTGAATGGGATAGAGCTTGTGTGCCTGGAATGTGAGTTTGGCAATGCCAAACCATGTCTGTGCTGTAGTCTTCATTTATCATATGTAGGTATGTGCACACTGAAATGGTAAGGTATGGCAAGCTTCCACATCTGTGAGTATGTACATCAGCTTCAAAGGGATAGGTTAGGGCCAGAAAAATTAGAAAAATCTCACATGGTGGTCTGGGGGATAATTGCACCATTACTGGATTTTACCCTAATGAACAGTCACTGCAGGCTATTGAAAGTAATGCACAGAGAGATAAAGAAACATAATCTTACATATTATTTGATCTAAGGTTAATGAATCAACCATATCAAATCTACTCATTAAAAGTGCAACTATCATCTAAGAGTGAATTTTCCCATGTCATCTTTTAGTAGACCACCAAGAAAATAAAACTGATCCTCAGACACCTCAAGAAGGCACAATACTAAAACTAAGTATTTGTAAGTTCGAAACATAACTAATACTACATCACACCAGGAGTGCAATTTAAGAACTCTGGTATTGCCTTAGTTGAATTCACTAAAACATCATTTATTACTAACCACTTTCTCATTTCTACAAGCTTATGCAGGTGAGAAACAGATAGGTGGATCAAGCCAGAATTTAAACAACTGTTGAAATTTTATGGTGAGTCATGGCCCACCTAGAAAAGAATAAAATATAACACTGATAGGAAACATATAACACAAATGAAGGCCAATTTAAAAATGTACTAACATTCCACAATTTAAGTACAAAACCCATAACAAGTTACGAATTACAGCTATTCAAAAAATTATAGAAACAGTTAAACTCCAAAGAAAATTTTAAAAGGCTATATCAGTACAATAAAATTAAATTGTGTATCATAGCAAAACTTCAAAGTATTTCCCCAAAAAACGAAATTAAAAAGAACTTAAAGAATACAGGCATGTCGGCCAATATGAGTGGGAACATTGTTGTTTATCATGTGCTCCCTAGTGAAATCTCAACATATTGTACCTGTTACATTGCTTTCACTTGCACTTATCATTTTACCATGTCAGAATCAGAACTTTCTTTGTTGCAAGTGCTTTTATGTTTTGTGCAGTTGCACAACTAGGAGAAAAATTTAAATTTGGGTTTCTTGTTTAACAATTTTCCTTCTTCTCTACATTTGTGAAAACTCAAGAGACAGATGATATACAGATCAGGATACGTGGCAGACTCCCTACATTAGAGGTTGCAGACATCTGCAGCCTCCTGCAAACACAATTGGTTTTGATACTTTGCACTCCTTTGTATAGCAATTACTTTTGTTAAGTATAGATATTACAGTTGCAGGGTTTGCATCTCGACTAATGCAGGCATAGTGTTTTATAGTAAATCGCTAACAGCAACACAGACTACTGCTAGCCCACCTTTCATTTCAAAGCAATCATTACAGTTATGGCTTATATACTACAAACTGCATTACCACAACATAAAAAAAATCACAATGGCATGAATGAATCACTGACTTCATCACTAATATATTACTCATAATTTCAGCCTATTTCTAAGGAAAAAAATATATTCCCTTCACACCAAGAATAACCCACACTCAGTCCTCCGATGATCAGGAACTACAGGTTTTAATTCTTACTCCATTGTTGTTAATATATGTTTTCCGTCGAGCCACAGATGTTGGGAGTTGACTTCCACCAGCAATACCAGGTAATATATAAATGGCAACTGGTTTTAAGGCTGCACAACAAATTAAATTGCTATCTTTGGAAATAGCTAAGTGGTAAAAAACTCAGATGAGTTTTAAACTCCACAGCTATAAATCAGTTACAATCACTGGCTTCCCATAATTTCACCTACTTCTGACTAAACATATTGCCTTCCAGTGCCATCTTAGTAACAGAAATTGAAAATTGATTTGAATTACTTTATCTATACTCACTTTAATGAGTGGGTGTCTACAGAGAGCTTTACCAGTAATGCATAATCCCTTATGCTACTACATAAACCATCAGCCACAAGCAACATCAATTTATTCGTTTATTATTTTATTTATTTATTTTACATTTTTTTACTGGGAAAGTCCAACTGAGCAGAACCCATTTTCAGAGAAGGCCTGGGGAGAAAAGCTCCAACATAGCAAATAATACATAAAAACATAGACATAGTGAGATTTTTTATACAATAAAAGACATGACAGGAATATCATAATTTACAGTACTTATCTAATAGCTTATAACTGGATAGAATTGGTTGGGTTTTATATGGTGTTGCAACCATACAGTTGGTCAATATTTAGTGAAAGACTAGTCCAGTGGTACTTATTGTTAGACATGGCTTACATTTGGCAGAAGAACATTGAAATATTAGTTATAAAGTTATATTAACAATTAGAAATAAAAACTAGAAAAGGCATAAATTACATTGTATTCACTTTCTGTTCAATTATATTAAAGAAGAGGAGAGTAAGGGTAAAATTGAGGAAGAAAGGAGGTCGGGGTGAGAAACAAATTATGGAAGAGACAGTTAGTGAATAAAATGTTTCTGTTTAATTAAGTGAGGTAATGGATAGGTATTAAGATAGTCTGAAGTGCAAGGGAGAGATAGGTATTAGTAATTCAAAGGATAGGAAGAGGAATATATGCATGTGATAATAACAAGTTTGTAAGATAGTTTTATTAGTAAGGGGGAAGCGATTATACCTGTTCAAAGTTAGTCTGGAATGTTACAAGAGCAGAGCCACGAGTCTGATAAATAACATTTGAGTCTTCTTCTTGTCTTTCGGCTGTTCCCGTTAGGGGTCGCCACAGTAGATCAACTGTTTCCATTTCTTCCTGTCCTCTGCATATTGCTCTGTCACACCAACCATCTGCATGTCCTCTCTCACCACATCCATAAACCTTATCTTAGGCTTTCCTCTTTTCCTCTTACCTGGCAGCTCCATCCTTAGCATCTTTTTCCCAATATACCCAGCTTCCCTCCTCAGCACATGTCCAAACCAATGTAATCTCGCCTCTCTGACTTTGTTTCTACACCGTCCAACCAGAGCTGACCCTCTAATATACTGATTCTTAATCCTGTCCATCCTTGTCACACCCAGTGCAAATCTTAACATCTTTAACTCTGCCACTTCCAGCTCTGACTCCTGCCTTTTTGTAAATGCCACCGTCTCCAACCCATACAACATAGCTAGTCTCACTACCCTCTTGTAGACCTTCCCTTTCACTCTTACTGGTACCTGTCTGTCACAAATCACTCCTGACACTCTTCTCCACCTATTCCACCCTGCCTGTACTCTCTTCTTCACCTCTCTTCCACACTCACCATTACTCTGAACTGTTGATCCCAAATGCTTACTCATCCACCTTCGCCAACTCTACTCCCAGCATCCTCATCATTCTTCTATCCTCCCTCTCATCCACACACACATATTTTGTCTTAGTCCTGCTGACCTTCATTCTTCTCCTCTCTAGAGCATATCTCCACCTCTCCAGGGTCTCCTCAACCTGGTCCCTACTCTCACTATAGATCACAATGTCATCTGCAAACATCATAGTCCATGGGACCTCCTGTCTGATCTCGTCTGTCAACCTGTCCATCACCATTACAAATAAGAAAGGGCTCAGAGCTGATCCTTGATGTAATCCTACCTCCACCTTAAACACATCTGTCACTCCCACTGCAGACTTCACCACTGTCATACTACTCTCGTACATATCCTGTACCACTCTTATATACTTCTCTGCCACTCCTGATTTCCTCATACAATACGAAAGACAAACTGGGTACTTAAAAACAAACTGAGTTCACTGAAAAAAGATCCAATGCGTCACTGAAGACTAAACCACACAAGTTTATTACAAGTGAACGTAAAGCGCTTTTCGTCGCTCAATGTTTGAGCGACTTCTTCAGACATTCAAAACTTGATTAAATTACGTATTTATACACTCACGTCACTAAAAGCCATTATCATTAAGTATCAATTAACAGTTTAAAATAATTTAAAGCAAAAATTGTAAGCTCACAACTTGCAACAGCAGTAAAGAAATATATATAAAAAGGTATTCTGTATTTGTATACGCAATGAAGTTTTATATATATGTATATGTTTCAGTTAAATTAGATGAAATTAAATTAAATTTCTAAAACCATTTAATTATAATTAATCTTGATCAACTCACAACACATAACTCTATGCTCACTTAAATATAGAAAAGCCAACATAAAATAAAAAGTTAATTTTAGGTATAATATAAAATACTAGAGTACAGTTTGGCTAGGTCAATTGTTCATCTTAGTCAAACTAAACATTTTAGTATAAGTCTTAAAACAATGTCCTGTAAAGAAATATATATATATATATATATATATATATATATATATATATATAAAAATAAAAGTAAAAGTAGAATAAAAGTAATGATTAAACTAAGTCTATGTGACTTTGCATAAAATTGTTGTTCAAAACTACATATAAAAACAAGTAATGTTAATGTTTATTACTTATATAAAAGTGGTGCGTTTATTTATAAAAGGTAAAAATAAACCTTTAATGTGAATACATATGTATAAACAAATATATATATATAAATACACACTAAAACCAAATATATATATATATAATATTTAGTTAAAAAGTGTATATAAATAAATAAATAAATGTATATATTGTATGTATTAAGTATGTTAAATATATTAAATGTTGAGAAGTTGTAAAAACAATAGTTTGTATATATATATATATGTATATATCTACTTCTCAAATTTAAAATGTATATGAAGTATATGTGACATATATGTGCACCTAAAAGGCCATTTCATACATATTGAATGCAATATTCTAAAATAAAGAAAACAAAACCCAGTAGGAAGCTAAGAGATACATAAACTTGTAAGCAGGTCTAAAGAGATATAATAAATACAAAAGCCTGTGTATGTATATGTCTCATATATTATACCTGTCTATGTACAAACTAAAATCTTAAATAATATTCAATTTATCATGAAAGCTTGAATGAATCTAAATAAATAATAATTGTAATTGTATTTATTAATTCCTATTCAGACTCCTTAATTTTAGTAGGCAGCCTATATTGCAATGGTCATTTAAACCTGGGTACATGAAAGCATTAGTACGCCATTGCCAGGTAAGTTCTCGCTCTTCTAGAAGTAAGTTATATAAGTTATATACTTCACCACTGTCATACTACTCTCGTACATATCCTGTACCACTCTTATATACTTCTCTGCCACTCCTGACTTCCTCATACAATACCACAACTCCTCTCTAGGCACCCTAGCACATGCTTTCTCCAAGTACACAAAGACACAATGCAACTCCTTCTGACCTTCTCTATAGTTCTCCATCAACACTCTCAGAGCAAACATTGCATCTGTAGTGCTCCTTCCTGGCATGAAACCATACTGCTGATCACTAATCATCACCTCCCTTCTTAACCTTGCTTCCACTACTCTTTCCCATAACTTCAAGCTGTGACTGATCAGTTTTATCCCTCTGTAGTTACTACAGCTCTGCACATCACCCTTATTCTTAAAAATAGGTACCAAACACTTTTTCTCCACTCCTCAGGCATCCTCTGACTTTCTAAGATTTCATTAAACAATCTGGTTAAAAACTCCACTGCCATTTCTCCTAAGCACCTCCATGCTTCCACTGGTATGTCATCTGGACCAACAGCCTTTCCAGTAGTTTTTTAAATTGAGTTGAGTTGATAATGGTTCTAATAGAGTGAGGAAGTGTGTTCCAGGTGTCTGTTACATGGCATGAATATAGAGAGTCCCTGCTATGTTTGTAGATTTTGTAACTTGTAATAATGATTTATTTGTTGAGTGAAGCATACATTTGTTGGAATAAGGTTATATCATATTTAGGAGAGCAGGACGTTTCTCAGACTGATAGAGTAGTTTATGAGCCGTGGTTAGCTGGTTATAAGCCAGCAGTTGTGATAGTCCTAGCCAGGAGAGTTTTCTTAGAGGGAGGCAGTGGTGTGTCCTATGTGTAGAATCTGTGGCAAATTTTGCTATCTTGTTATAGCATGTTTCTATTTTGTCTAGGTCTGTCTTTTTAAGATTGGTAAGAATGGGTAAGGCATAGAAGAGTGTTGACAGGAAGTGGGTTCTGGCAATGGCTATTCTAGAACTGTTTGTTAGATTTTTTTTATTTATGTATTTTCTTAATTGTTTGTGTTATGTGTAAGTCAAATCTTAGTTTATTGTCAAGTATAACTCCTAATAGTTTAGTTTGAGGTTTGGGAATAATTTTTGTATTATCAAGAGCAGTGATATAGAAGGTAGAAAGGGGGTCTGTGGGTATTAAGGTCATTAGCAAAAATTGTGAAAAGAAGATGATAGAGAATGGAACCCTGTGGGACATTACGTGTGACTGGGAGTAGGGTGGGAACAGATCTTGTAACCACTTCTCTACCTGCTGTTGGCCTGTTAGGTAACTTTGGAACCAGGAGAGAGCAGAAGGGCTGAGTTTTAAGTTTGTGAGCACATTCAGTAGCTTGTAATGGGAGACTGCGTCAAAGACCTTAGACATATCAAGAAAGACTGATGAAACTATTTTCCCTTCATTTCTGCATTGGTTTATGGTATTGGTAAAGCTGAGAAGTGCAGTAGTGGTACTATGATAGGATCTAAAACTAAAACGTGTTGGGATTTGGCTACCAGGTTATTAGCTGTGAGATAATACAGAAGTTGAGAATGTATGCACCTTTCTAAGAGTTTAGATAGGGGGGATAGGTGGGCAATGGGTCTATAATTTGTGAGTTCTGTGGACTGTCCACTTTTGTGGAGGGGAATTATATGTGAGATTTTCCAAATTGATGGGGCATGTTGTTCAGCAATGAACTGATTAATCAGTATTGATATGGGTAGGAAATGTTTTCCTCTGCTATTTTTAGAAACTCATCTGGCAGGTTATTGGCAGCTATTATGGTAGGTTTGAATTTTCTTAGATGTTTGTCTATGGTTTTGGTGGAGATGGGTTGGAATGAGAAATTATCATTGTTATTGCTGGATGGCTTAGGTGTCAACTCTTGATACTGCTGGTTGTTTTTGGTTAGAGATAGAATACTTGCAGTGAAGTATTTACTGAATTTTTCAGCAGTGGTCTCTGAACTGTTTGGTATATTGTGGGAAAGAATTGTTGCTTGTCCAGGATGGAGAATTTTTTTGATCATGGCCCCAAATTTTTGCAAATTTCTTTGATGTTTCAGTTGTATGTTATTGCAGAAATTTTTTTTGTCTAGTTTGATTTGGTGTTTGACCCTATTCCTGATTTGTTGATATGCTAAGTAATTAGGTTGAGTTTTGTTTGTATACTATAAGGCCCAAGTCCTGTCTCTTAGATTAAGGAGGGTTCTTGTTTCATTAGATAGCCATTGAGTATAGTTTGCCTTTACACGGACTGTTCTGGGAGGTGCCATGCTATTAAGAATGTTAAAGAAAGTACTATTAAAATGTTCAACAGCAGTATCTAGGGGAAAAGACTTGAGTAGAGTCCAGTTAAATTTTTAGAGTGGTTATCAGTTCTTGGGGGTTACATTTTTTCCTTATTTCAAATTTGTGGAAAAACAGTATGTATAGTAGGGTTGATATTTCATCTGAGCAGATAGGTAGGTAAGTGATCACCAAGACTATCAGGTAGATATCCAGCGTTTTGATAGTGGGAGGGTTTGTTTGTCAGGGTCAAGTCTAAAATAAAATATCTATTTGACTTTTTGTCTATTCTGGTAGGACATTGGATAATTTGTGTGAAGCCTTAGAGGTTGATAGGATTGCTGGGATTTTGTGAATTACATGTGGACCAGTCAATATTGAAATCACCCATGATGATGGTTTTATGGCTAATATAACTTGACGTACACTGGAAGAAATGCTCAGTTGTGGAAACATTATTGCTTGGTGGAATATAAATGGCAATTATGGTTATATGCTTGTTCAGGTTGATTTGTAACTAGGTCAGTAGTATCTCTGTGTTATTAGTAGTTGTTATATTAAGATTTAGTTGCTGTAGTATGAGGTTATTCTTGAATAATAATAGCTAGTCCTTATCCCCTTTTCCCCTCTCTATCTGCCCTTAGTGTATTATAATCTGGAGGGTTGATTTCATTATTTGTAATGTGTGGCTTCAGCCAAGTCTCTGTTAAAATGACTATATCTGGAGGGTATAGGGAGAGGGTAGAATAAAGCTCATGAAACTTATTAACAATATTCCTGAGATTTAAGTTTAAAAGTATCAAGTCAGATCCTTTTTGAGGTAGGTTGAATATAATTTGTATTTGAGGGTGGGTTGGGGAGAGTAGTTAGGACCTGGATTAGAATGTATGTCACCACTTATTATAAATTTATTAGTTGTGAGAATTAATGTGTGAATGAGTTTGGATATCTGTTTGTGATACCTAAGTAAGAAGTTTTTTGGAGCTTTTTTAAGTGGGGGTATTTTGTGATTCACTTGGTCAAAGAAAGTGATATTAAACATTTCTGGTGATATTTCCAAGTGAGTGATTTGTTTTTTCTGGGAGTTGGTGGTTGTACTTTTATAATTGGCTTGGGCTGTGGTTAGATGAAAGTGGTAAGCTGTGAAATGGGTGGCTGTTGAGAGAAGTATGAGTTACATGCCATATAGAGGTAGGATATTGGAGTGTATGAGTTGTTTAGGGAAGAGAAAAGGTATTTTGTTATTAGTATAGTTGCGCAATGATTAGATAGTAAATGGGAATATAAGAAGCTAGATGATTATTAGGGTATAAGTGAGAAGGTAAAGGTAGATAAGTGAAAGTATGCCTGTTAGCATGTGTCAGTAGTGGTTAGATGGGAGGGAATAGAAAGATAATGTGGACTGGTTAGGTAGGAGGGGGTAGTAATGAAAGGAGTGAGGTGTAGGACTATGGTATACAGTAGTTAAGGGATTTGTTTGCAGATTGGTAGTTTTTTTAAGTGGGAGTGGTTTGGTTAATAATAAAGTTAGCTGAAGTGGGGGTGGGTGGGAATGGGGGTAAGGTAGGGGAACAGAGTGAGCCCGAGTGTAGCAAGAGCATGCGGAGTGGGGCTAGTGTGAGTTCTCAATGTATATGCTGTGAACAAAAAAAAAATCACCCACTCTGAGCAAGATTGGAGGAAGCAGTAACTGTAAATGCTAATGTACAAAACGTTCTACAGAAAAATTATATCCTTTCCTTTGGTGCTTACAAATTTTTCCATGTATATAGGATGTTGGGCTGTTATTATAAGTGGGAAATATTGATCAGCACATTAAACTCAGCTTGAGTGCATAGAAATGCCTGCTTGTAAGTCAGGGGGTTTCTTTACATGGAGATGTATGGGGTGTGGGGTGTACTATAACAAATGAAAGGAGGGAATTTGGGTAGCTGGTGTCCCTGGCAACATGCTCTCCAATGTATGGTACAAATTAAGCAGAAATCACTTATTTAACCCTAGCCTTTCGACATGCTTTGTTTTTGAAGTTGGATCTCATTTCCTTTGAATTTAGTGGGTCCCGGTCATTTGGATGGTCGCAGTATCTGCTGACTCAGTCTAAATTTACTGCTGGGAGGTGGTTAGGAAGGAACTAGAAGTAGAATAGGACAGTAAAAGATTACGTGGTAGAAGTAGGACAGTAAATGCAAAGTAAACCAATGTTAATGCATACACTGTGAGATAATTGCACAATTGATTCATAACACTCTTGAAACTGCATTCAATATCATATTACTACAATTAAATTAACAAGATTTTATAGCTCCAATGATACAGCTTTATGCTCCAAAGGTTTATCAGGTATAACAATTGTGTTCTCCTTAAAGTAATTGTAATAAACTAACTTAGGAGCAAGTGAACAGTCATAGTATATATCTAAAGTTTCCTATGCTAATATTCCAACACTTCTGTTTAGTGCTCAAATATTCAAAACTGTATATCAGCAATGATCAATGACCACAAGTGAAATCTGACTTCAATTCAGCATTTACAGATATTCAAGTCCATTTCAGTTAAATGGGTAGTCAAGCAATTAGTAATGAGCAACTCAAGATGTAGTCATGGAGAGGATACCATTCCATGCAGTTAGTTTGTAAATTGTATAATGTAGTCTATAATTTACACCTTGACACACTAGCATGTGGAACATGTCAGTGAGACTAATGTGTTGCAATCATTTAAGAAGCATCAGACAAAAAAATGCAGTTACTTAACAGATACCAAAAATAAAAATAGGCAGAATGTAAGTAAATAGCAACAGGAGGATGTCAAGTTTTAAATTATTAAAACATTATAACTTTAAATGAAAGTGGCATAGTACATACTTTGTGAGCACTCTACACTGGGTGGATGCTCAGCAACAGGGATTTTAAAAATGGTGCCCATAGCTTTAGGATAAATATATAACTTAGCTCCAGATGTTTGGTGAATAAGGGAGGGGCTACCTGCATAGATACTAGTGGAAGTAAGTAAAAGAAAAAGTGCGAGTTCTCAGCGTATGTGCTGTGAACAAAAACTATCACCCACCCTGACAAATATTGGAGGAAACAGAACAAACATCTTGAAAACCAGCCACTTTTTTTACAACAGGACCACAGGGAATTGATCAGGAATATTCGGATCAACAGGGGGAGAGGCCGTGGAAGAGGGAGAGCTCAGGGCAGAGGCAGACTGCAAACACCAATGAGAACCATTACAACCAGAAACTACAGACCAATTTAATGACATCATCTCAAGCTCAAAAGCTTTCACAAATCAACTGTGCTGTCATTAATTTGACAAACAGAACTTTTTCCTGAAACATATTACAAACTGTTCAAAAAGGGTTTTACATTTATTCCAGCGCAGCGAGCAAGACTTCCAGACCTACTTTTACACTTACATTTATTTTCAAGAAAGTTAAACCTAAAATTAATGTTTGAAAAAACTGATGATGACCTATCTCAGACACCATCCACTTCAAACAGTACTATTGTTCCTTAATAACACACTTCAAATGTTTCTTAAGGTTTGTGAAAGAGACTGCAGGCACTTAATTTCCAAAAAAGTAAATCACAAATTGTATAATTTAAATTATAAATTAAATAAATGCTGTAAATGCTAATGTAAAAAAAGTTCTACAAAAAATGATATCCTTTCCTTTGGTGCTTACAATGTTTTCCTTTATATAGGGTGTTGGGCTGTTATTATAAATGGGAAATATTGATTACCATATTAAACTCGGCTTGGGTACATAGGAATGCCTGCCTGTAAGTCAGAGGGTTTCCTTATGTGGAGATTTAAGGGGTGTTGGGTAAACTAAAACAAAGGAATTGAGGGGAAATTGGATAGCTGGCATCCCTGGTAATGTGCTCTCCAATGTATGTTACAAATTAAGCAGAAATCACTTATTTAACCCTAACCTTTCAACATAAATTGTTTTTGAAGTTGGACTTTGTTCCCTTTGAATTTAGTGGGTCCCGGTCATTTGGGTGGTTGCAGTATCTCCTGACTCAATTGAAGTTTACTGCTGGGAGGTGGTTAGGAAGGAACTTGTAGTAAGCACTCAAGTGTGAAGTCTTAGTAATTCACATTATTCCCAGATGCTGCTGAACTCCTTTCAGGAATTCGTCGATTCTTCATTATCAGTTTTGTGTTCCTTTCTTCCCCATTGCTCCTCCTGTTCATTCCAATGTATGACTGCTTCTTCTATCCTAGTTCTGCTCTGTCCTGCTCTGCTGTTGAAAACAGACTTTTGAAACAAAACATCATTAACATTTACATTGTTTCGTCAGGCCAAGAATCTGCTTATTGCTATTTCCACCTAAACGCTCATTTTCTGGCATTTATTGCTTCTTAAATGCTCATTTTGTACTGAAATTGCATTTATTTGTGCCTGCACTTTAAAAAAGTCATTTTTGTTGTAAATTGCATTTTTTAATTGTTACTGGCTTCTCACTCACGTGTGACAGCCATTACTGTACTGTAAAATTGTTTTTTCGTTTGTTTATACTCTTTTTCTGACAAAAGAAAAAACTTGCTATTTTTCTGCCTTACTAAGCTAGAAAAGTCTAGTTTCAGATACTTGCTGATACCTGGACTGTGTTTAAGCTTCTGTGTTAGCCATACCTTACTTGGACAAAAAGGAAGTTTCTTTGTTCACCAGTGAGAGTGAGGAGCTCTGAACAGCCTACCTGTCCTTGGAGGAGTGGTTTCTGCCCAGAAACTGTAGTTTCATTGGCCATTTTGGGCTAATTTCTAGCTCTTTAATCTTTCTGATATAAAGACTGCATATGAGCGGTTTTGCACATAGCGCAGCGGCAGTTAGCTAGGGTTAAACTATCCCCGGCTCCACTGAGTCTGCTCTTCAGTTTTTCCCTTAGTACTAGCCAGTTCTCCCATATTTAGCACTCAAATCATCACTTTTGGACTAGCACTTGCCCCAAAAAGAGACAGAAGCACTAACAAACTATAGTACTCGATCCCCAACAGTTGTTTGTAGGGGACAGTCAAATTACTCTCCCCACCAGGTAAATAAGAATAAGTTCCTCAACCCATTTAGGCATGTCCAACAGCCAGCTACCAGTATATTCTCCTGTTCACCTGATGAATTTGGGCATCCTGAGGCAATGTCACAACTGTCTCATGTACACAGACAACATGACACCAAAATCTGTGAGAGATGCACTTACATAGCCAAACTTGAGGCAAAGCTTGACAGTCAAGAGGAGAAGGTACCAACCTGCAACACACCACTTACTACACATAGACCCACCAAACATGCAAATGCAAACCCCACACATAGATACACAAAGACATATTCGGAGGCTCTAAATAAAAATCTTCAGAAACAACAGAGACCTTCAAAGCAGACAAGCAAGCAACCTACACCCACAAACATACCGCAATCATCACATAACCACCAAAACCACTGTGCCGCATAATCACAGCCCTTAAGGCAAAACACCATACCTAACACACTTGTAATAGGTGACTCCATAGTCAGGCACACTGATGTCCCTCTCACCAGGCTGGACAAAGAGAAGGTCACTGTCAGCTGCTTGTCGAGCGCCAGAATCCACCACATTACCCACTCACTCAGGTCACTCCATAACAAGTACAAATATGGCTCTGTCATTGTCCATGTTGGTGTGAATGACCTGAGACGTACCTCCCTGGACTACATAAAAAGGGACATAGAAGAGCTCTCTTATTATGTAATCAAGGCAGGCATGACACTAGCTCTGAGTAGCATCTTACCCTCACAAAGAATGATACTTTAGTACAAGGAAAAAATGATAAATTTCAACAATTGGTGTCATTCAAAGGGGATCCAGTATCTGTCTGTCTGGGAAGACATGCTCGACAAGCCTCGACGCATCACCAGAGATGGCTTGCACCTGTCACCCTTGGGATTCAGGATACTGGCAAAGGCTCTTGCCACCCCCATAGTGCCTTTTTTAGGCATGGCTCAAAAAACAAATCCACCACCGTAACAGGTACTAGCGACAAAAAACTACTGAGGGTCCTGCTGCTCAATGCTAGGAGTTTAAACCTCAAAATGCACTCTCTCGAAGCACTTCTCAATATGGAGAGCATCGATATTTGTGCAGTAATGGAGACCTGGTTCAAGGCTTAAGAGAGCACCCCAGCAATTCCAGGCTACAAATCATACCACACATTTCGGCTGCAAAACCCAGACTGAAATACAAAGGGAGGAGGCGTATCCATATTCATCAAGGATAACCACACCTCCAGACTGGTTGCAAAGTATGATGCATGCCTCAGAGATCATCCAAGTGCAACTGGCAATGGGCAAAACTGCAATCCAGATTGTAGCTTGCTACAGATCACCATCCCTGTCCCAAGACGCTCACTCCTCATTTCTCGAGGTACTGGAAAACATGAGGGGTCCAACCGAACACCGTTATACTTGGTGATTTCAATTACCCAAACATCAACTGGGAAAACTACGGAAGTACTAATACCTTTGCTCAGCACTTCCTGGAATGCATAAACTCAAATGCCCTGGACCAGCTTAGAAAATACTGGATCTGGTCATCACCAACATGGGGGACAAATGCCCCACACCTGTGGTAAATTCCTCATTGGTCAGATCAGACCATAAACTCATCACCCTACATATCCACATACCACCCTCAAACCCTTCAAGGAAACCATGGTGAAAAACTTCTCCAAAGTGAACTTTATATTACTCAAGACAGAGGTGGCAAACTTCGTTACTCCCACATAGAATGTCAATATGATTGAATCTGCAATATCCTACACAAAAGTACTCTACAAGCACTTACATGAGTGCATGGACCATGCTATCCCGAACAAGACCAAGACCCAATCCGCCAAAAAGAGGAAACCAGGCTGGTGGACCCTGGCCATAAATAGGCTCTATAACAGAAGGAAGAAATTATTACAAAAAAGAGTAAAAACGCAGGAATGGAGGGGCTCCCTGACCAACCTTAGTAAAAAACTAAGAACCCTCATAAAAACCTCTAAGGTGAGCTTTGAAAGAAAAATCGCAACAGACACCAAAGACAACCACCAAGCATTTTTAGTTATGTCAAAAATCTAAATAGCAACTCTCAGATCTGCTCTGAGCTACAGCATAATGGTTTAAAATTCACAGAACCAACTGATATCGCCAATATATTGGCAGATAGGTTCAGTGCAAACTTCACCCCACCCTCACCCCCTAAAGGGCCCATATCCATACCAGAAGATTGTGCTGCCCCTAAAATCATAGACACCCAGGTGAAAACAGCACTCTCGAAGGCAAGAAACACAGCATCCATGGGACCAGATGGCATCCCAGGCTGCATGTTACATGAACTCCAAAACAAATTAATCCCTCACCTTAATACCATGTTCAACCACAGCTTCACCTCAGGCTATGTGTCCACAGAGTGGGGCATGGCAACAGTTATACCACTCCACAAAGGAGGTGCCACCACTGACCCCAGGAACTACCGCCCCATCAGCCTGATGAGCCTCGTCTGCAAGGCCATGGAACGCATTATCATGGAACTCATAAACAATGACATTGGGAACCTACAAACCCTAGACCCCACCCAGTTTGGGTACGTAAAGGGAAGGTCATGTCTCCTAAATCTGGATGACTTTTTCGAAATGGTCACTAAAGCACTAGATGAGGGAAAGGTGGTTCACACAGCATACCTTGATCTTGCAAAGGCATTCGATACCATTCTGCACTCGGGAATTATAGACAAACTCACCAACCTAAATATAAACCCCTACATTACAAGATGGGTTGCTAACTGGCTCATGGATAGAACCCACTCAGTGGGAATAGAAAAAAAATCGATCCAACTCCAAACCTGTGACTAGTGGAGTACCACAGGGCTTAGTCTTGGGATTCCTCATGTTCGCTATCTACTCTCTGAGGTACAAGCAAACACGGAGGGACTATGGCTACCTAAGTTTGCAGATGAGTGTAAACTGGGTGCCATAATTGAGACTCCTACTGATGTAGACATACTTCAAAAGGGTCTCATGGCTACAGATACATGGTGCCAAAATCATGGCCTCAAGCTAAATGCCAAAAGTGCAATGTCATCCCTTTTGAGAAAAATCAAGTACCTATGAATTACAACATACGTGGCAGCCCACTTAACACAGAGAGAGTGATGAGACCCAAGGACTCAGGTGGATAGCAACCTCTCCTTCGACAACCACATTACTAAAGTGGTTAGAAAATCCTTCTACATGGCCCACCTTATCACAAAGGGGTTTACATCTAGGAATAAGGAAGTTATTGTCCCCCTCATTAGACCCATTATTGAATATAATGACCCCTTCGGGATGTACCTTACAAGACATCTGCAACAACTGGAGAGGCCTCAAAAGTACCTCACAAAGAGTATAACAGGCCTTAAACAGATGTCCTATGCCACGAGGCTAAAATAACTCAAACTGTACTCGGTCGAGTACCGGCTACTCAGAGGTGATCTCTGCCTGACATACAAGGCTATGTCAAACCCGAATTGCTAGAAATACTCCACCTAAGGAAAATCCAATCCACCAGAGCTACACACTCAAGGGACATAAACCTGACATCAACAATAAACAGGACTTGTTGGAGGGACAGATTCGTGTCCCAGAGACTCCCCTTGCTCTGGAATAAGGTCCCCATATATGTGAGGCACAGCTCCTCATTAGCGCTCTTCAAGAGGAATCTTGATGAGTGGATGGGAGACAGGAAATTCACCCCAGGAATCACTTTTGTGGCCCTGCTCGACAGAGGCACAGGAAACTAAAACACGTGGGAGGGAGGCAAAAGCAGAAACATTTTGGCTAGGCTTAATTATGCCCTAGGGCCACTAGCCTAGTACCTACCTATGAACCTATGAACAAATTACTAACAATTACTAACAGATTTTCAAACTACTAATAATTATGTGAAGAAAATGGTAACAGACATAAAATGAATCGAATCAAGTCATCCCGCCCCATCAAATGGGATTTCATAAACGTAGGATTTAAGAGCCCTCTGGACATCAAACAGAGATGGACAATCTAAAGCACAATTGTAGTAGATTCTGCTGATTTGGAGCTTGATAGGAAAATAATCAAAAGCCTGAAGTTTCAAGATACGCCGGCAAAACTGTCAGCAGCCCATGTCAGAATTAAAGCGAAACACAGCAATGGGCAATATGGCACAATTAACTCATTCAGGTAAGAATAGGCACTTACATTAAAATATTAAAATTGTTTTCTTGAAATAAATAAGATGTCTGTTTTGTTAAAATCCATAATCCCTTATGCTAATACATAAATCTTAAATTATTTATTTGAAATACATAGGTTAAATCCATTACATGTCCATATAAATATGCAAACAATATGGAATTTGCCCTAGAAATTGAAAATTATTATTTAAACAGATAAAAAAATGTTCAGAAACATCTAGCAATAGCTGAAATAGAAAGTCTAAAATGCAATTGTCAGAGCCTTATAGCAATACAATACAATTTGAGGGGGGGTCTATATTACAACACTGAATGCTTAAAACAGCGAACGATGTGTAATCGACCCTATTTCAGCGAAAGCTGAAAATGTCGACACCTCAGAACAGCGATCCAACCCAAAAAAAAAAAAACAGTAAACACATTCACACTTACCTTAACCCTAATTCTACCCCCCCCAAAAAACAAAGCAAACAGCTAAAACACATATGCACTCAACTCAACTGTACATCTAACGCAAAAAAAAGTAAACAGTTTAAAACATGCACTTGCCTTAACCCTCACCCTAACCCTAAGGTCAGTAACTGTTGCACATTTACGTTCGGGAGCTATACCGGATAAGGGAATCTCTGAGACCACACTACAGTGCAGAATACAGCAAAGTATTGAAGCGGCCAAGCGACTTCTTTCCCAGGGAAAGAATTCGCTGAACAGCCGCTTCACTGTTTTGCCTGTTCACTGTTTAGGGGTAGATGAAAATGCATCCGACAAAATGTGTTTTCGTCGTTCTAATAGGAACCCCAACTTGAGCTCTATCTCAAAAGATATTATCACAGAGAAAAGCAGTAACTCCTGTAACTGACTTACTTACTGATTTGAATTAACAGTCTGCCCTACTTATTTAATTTCTAAGCAGGATTTCTTGTGGTTATATCTTAGATTAAGATTTTGAAAGATACTTCCTTGTTTTCTCAGCCACAGGAAGAATTAAAACTGAACAGGCAATGTGCAAATGAGGCATCATTTATTTAATCTAACTCAGCAGCTTTCCAGAAGTGTTAGACGTTGCAAGCATGCACGCATTTCTGAGGCAAGGACTGTTTTCTTTTATAAATCATAAAGCATTTTTATAATTGTAGATTCACGTAAATACCCTTTTACACATTTTCTTTCATATATTACAGTTCACAGAAATTAAAGTTTTTTTTTTTTAATTTATACATCTTAGTTCATTACTTTCTTATTTGACAAAAACACTAAGACCACTTTCCTTTCAAGACTTGTGAATTTTTAAAATATCTTCAAGAAATGAAACTTGAGGTAAAAGACATATTTCATGTCAAACTCAGTTTTTTCTTTCTTTCTTTTTTTTTCTTTTCATTAAAGACCCTCCTAGTTTTTTGGTGGCAAGGTAAAATACCTTGCCATTTTTACCTAGAATTCTTTTTATTTGCCCTCTTAAATAATCCTTCCCTTTTGATTGCACCCTGTGCCTACATAGCAGGAGTGTAGCTAGGATTTTCAAATTTGTACTCACAGCTCTCAGACTGCTACCCCCCTCCCCAGCCAAGCTACGGCCATTCTCGTAATTCACGGTTCGCTCTTTTAGTGTCGATGAAGAGGCATTTGCTGTAATGCCGCTTCAGTAATATAATATAAATTCACTCAAACTCGATTCCTTGAATTGAAAATTAACCTGAAATGTCAGTTCTTTGAAAAATGCAGCATGGTAGTTGGGGTAGAGAATTTATGCTTTTGTTTGCTGTAACTAAGGTACAGGTTTTGAGCTTGAGTAAATTACTAACCACCTGCTACCCCTAACTAGGATGTTTCATTCACACACACACCCCTACCTACCTCTTAGTGCAAGAAATATGGACAAAGCCTAAAATAAACAGGGACAGATATTAAATAATGCTCTCGTGAACTTAGAAAGTTGCTAGAATAACAGGATTTGTGCTAGTATGAAAAAGTTGCTAGAATAACAGGATTTGTGCTAGTATGAATTTTTCTAAAGGACATGAAGTCTGAAACTCAAATGTCTGTCATTATTTAGCAACTTCAGCCTTCAATGATTTTCTAGAAAATCACAAAATGTATGAGGAACAGACAAAAAATATGGGGCAAAAATCTGGACATTCTGCAAAATTTGGACAGTTGAGAGGTATGCTACCTACCTACCACACACACACACACACACACACACACACACACACACACACACACACACACACACACACACACCTCTCAACCTCTTAGAGCAACAAACTCATAAATAAAACTGAGGCAAAGGCCAAAAATAAGGACATTTTTTTTAAATATTGCTCTTATAAACTTAGAACGATAATTGAATAGTAGTAGGTCTTGCATTAGTACGAATTTTCTGAAAGGTATGAAATCTGAAACTCAAATGCCTGCCATTATTTTCTAACTTCAGTCTTTAACAATTTGCCAGTAATTTGCCAGAAAAATGCAATTTTATGAAAAACGGACCACAAATGTGATGCAAAAATATAAAATTGCCAGACAATACAGCTGGGAACCTGTCAAAGAAGGGACACCATTTTAATATGAGCACAGTTAACTTAGAGCAGCTGACAAAATTAGAGAATCTACATGCATTTCTGAAATAAAAGTAATGTATAACTCTGATCATTACAGTTATTTATAAAAGTAAAGTAAACCCTCCACATTTACTTCCAAAATTGCTATTTTGCGGAGAGATTATTAGGGGGAGAGCAACATTTTGAGCCAAAATTGGGGACAGTTGAGAGGTTTGGATATTCCTAATTCTATAAAGCGATTTATTTGCACATACCTCTCAACCTCTTAATGCAGGAAATCTGGACAAGGCCAAATATATTGGGGGAACATACAAACAGTACTAAAAATTGACCTTGTATAAACTTAAGACAGTTGCTAGAATATCAGGTCTTGCTTTAGCATGCATTTTTCTGAAGATTATGACGTCTGAAACTTAACGTCGGTCATTATTTAGTGACTTCATTCCTAAATGATTTGCCAGAAAAAGTTTTATTTTGCATTTTTCAGCACGAACACCAATACATATCTGCTAAACAAAGCAATGCAGTCTCACAATGAAACTAGACTTAGCATTAAAACTTCTCTGCCCTTGAAACTCACATTCATTGAAACAGCATTGAAACTCACATTCAAAGAAAATACATTTTGCCAGTGGCAGATAAAGATTAACTTTGGGCTGTTTTCAAATCATAGACCCCTTGCACATGAAACATACACATGCTCTTTGATACACCTTCCATCATAAAAGTCTACTCAAACTTCTACAGTCCACCAGTATCAGTAAATATGCTAATCTCTGAACTAGTAAAAGCCATCTACATAATTCCACATTAGAGAAATCTGTAACTAATGAAGAGGCTGCTGCTAGCAAACAACTTTATATTTCATGGTTTCATCTACAAATAATGTGCCTGTTGCCCTTGAGGAATAAATTGCCTATGTTGCATTAAAAGCAATGATACACTAGTAATATTGCAATAGGGAATGGATGGCAAACTGATAACAGGTTCATAGTTACTACTAGATATCTTCACCAAAACGGACTACAGCATCCACCCCCCTTTACAACACAGTACAGTATCAGCAATGCATCTACCTACTGTGGGAGAAGAACCCACAACCTTCTGCATCAAAAGCAAGTACACTACCTGTTGTGCTATTAACAGTACAAGCAGACTCTGCATAAGCAGCACTAAACTTAAGTTCCTCTGCAGCTCTCAACTCCTTGTAAAATGTTGATACTCAGCTGTATCTCTGAACTTTGCAGCATAAGAAATCTGGAAAAAGCCAACATTTATTGGGGGGAGGACAAAAGCCCAAAAAACAGGGACACATTTTAAACATTGCTTGTATAATTTTGAAAAGTTGCTAGAATAAAATGCTGTGTTATCACCATGCATGTCTTGAACCCGAACCATATGCACTATAGTCAGTGCAACATACCACTATGCTAAATCAGCAGTTTGAAAAATAGGAAGACAAAGTTAATGGCTATCATTTAGATGGCTCTCAACTTCTTTGCACAAAAACCTGGACAAACAAAGCAAATAATGAGGGAATACAAATTCAGTTCTCACTTCACACCTTAGCACAAAAAAACCTGGACAAACATCAAAAACAATAATGGGAGAAATACAACTTTAGGTCTCACCATAGCTCACAACCATTAGAAAAGCAAATCTGAACAAAGTTCAGAAATGGTGGTGGTTAGGGACTTTAGGCTGTTCTTACCCTGAAGCAAAGGTACAGGGTTTGAGCCTGAACACCTATAGCCAGCAGGTGTATTATGTGGGGGCATTTTCACACACACACACATACATACACACACACACACACACACACACACACACACACACACACACACACACACACACACACCCTCTTGAACGCCCTTGCTTCAAAGTTCACACACTTGCCTTGAATGCCCTTGCTTCAGCGTTCACACACACTTGCCTTGAACGCTCTTGATTCAACGTTCACACACACACTTGCCTTGAAAGCCCTTGCTTCAAAGTTCACACACACTTGCCTTGAACGCCCTTGCTTCAAAGTTCACACACAGAAATTGTTGATTGCCTTGAACGCCCTTGCTTCAAAGTTCACAAACTTGCCTTCCTGCTCGCGAATCCATTGCTTGCCTTCCAAGTTCCAACTCACTTCAATTGTTGATTGCCTTCACACACTTGCCTTCTGATAATCCATTTGCGATTGTTTCCCGCTCGCGTATCCATTGCTTGCCTTCCAAGTTCCAACTCAGATTGTTTCCCGCTCTCAGCCAGCCGGACATGATGTGAGCTCATGTCCGACCTTTAAGGTATCCTCCTTAAAGGAGCCAACACCCTTTAAATACATACTTTTTTTTTTTTTTTTCAAAAAAGCTACCCCCTTCTAAAAAGGTTGTACTGAAATCAGTACAGTGCGTATGCCTCCCGACGTCCCTGCTACATAGGGCTCTACTAATTGGATAAAATCTGGATTTCTTTCCTGTCTTAACAATCTTTTGACATTGCTTACAAACTTTTCAGAACTCTATTATATATTTTGTAATGCTTAACCACTAAAAATTTGCATAATTTCCTTTTTGTATGGCCTAAAAATTTTATTGTTTGGGCTGTATCTAGCTCTGCTTACTGATAGGCTCTTGGGAATACCAACTGGAGATTTACATTTCTCTCTCTCTATCACTGTTTAACAGTCCACTTTCTACACAATAACCCCTTTTTCAGTATCTAGACACACATTTCTCGATGTCTAGGACTCCTCTTGGCTATCTCCCTCAAGTTTTGTAAAGTGAGACCTAAAACTGTGCTTGCCTCAACTTTTGCTCTCTGTATTCTTCCCCATTTCTCCTTCTAATGGAAGTCTAGTAGTCTTTCACTACTATGTCTCAGAGTTTCACTTACTGCTATCAGCCATTTCTTCTTCTGAAATAAGTCCTTCCAGAGGATGTCTAGTAGCTTCAGTCATCTGTGACTCTGGTTCAGGCTTTTTGCTGCCACCTTGCTCCATTCTGAAATGAATTGCCAGCTGCTATTGGAGATGTGGACATTGTCTGGATCTCACCCATACTATCGTTCCCACATGCTTGACTCCAAGTTTGATTGTGTGTAACTGTGTGAACAAAGGGTATACTGTTATTGCAGTCATTACTCATTCAAACATCTTCTGCGATGACATCAAACACTCATACTTGCTTGTCTCTGTGACTCTCTTTTCAGCCCTGACCAATGACATCTGAAAAAGAGTTCCTGTCATAGCCCTAACCAGGTGGTCTGCATGTTCAGGTAATGTTTAATCTGGAAGTTAGTGGAGATAACTAAATCTCTGAGATGTTAATTAGCTACTTCCTGTGCCCAGGATTCAGGGTTTGATCCATGTGACCTTCATTTGCCTACTGTGTGACTGTGAGCAAATTACTTAACCAGACGGTGCTCACAAGTAACCCATGGAAAAGGACAATTTCATCCAGCAAGCTTTCATGGTCAAACAATAGGTCAAAAATATTTCTGATCCAACAACTGTAAGCTTAATGTCAGCTATAGCTGATGAAGTATCCCTTTTAGCAATCAATTCTCTGCCCTCTGGGGGGATAGGGTACAGGTCCTTGTGATAATCTGTATAATTTTTTACTTTTAAGGCATCCTGTCATTTCTATAGTGGTACTTTTATTCACTCTTACATGTGGTTTTCGTTTCTCAACCTGTCATAAGCAGTGCCCATAGAAGCCATAGCCACTCTACAAGTGTGAATCAGGAGAAAAAACAGATTTGTGCAGCACATAGCTGCACATTGTGGATACCACCCATCATGCATTGATGGGCAGGATGGCAGTTCAGTGCAGGCTTACAGTAGAGTGATACAACTGTCCAAAAGTATGGCCAGAACAGACAAGCTTGGAGTGATAGGGAGCAGTAGCATGGTCATCACACATGGCAACATGGCACTAACAGGCAGTACACTGTCCTCCTAAGCTGGCCATGCATTGCTCAGTGGCGGCAAGGTGACTTAAGAAATCAGCAGTGTGTTACAAAAGGTCCATAGTGCAACCTACTTACAGCTTAGCATGATGTCATAGGCCATGATCTCAGCAGGATGGTCCTATTGACATGGTCATGGGCAGACATGAGTCCTGTAGCACAGGATAAGGATAATAAATGCATCACATTATAGAAGCAATTTAGAGTGTAGCACAATATTTGCATAAAACTGAGCTACAAGGTTCGTGTTAGGGAGATAAAAGATTCGGTCATAATAATCCCTATACCCACATTACAGCAAGCGGCTGTGATCTACCAAATTCTGGAACACCACAGCACTAAAGTAAGCTATAGACAACCCAAATGTAGACAGGAGTTGTAGTAAGGCAGCACAGACCTACAGTAATCATACATTTATTAGGCTAACTACTTTAGTGGGAAGAATGGAGGACTGACAGGTGCATTTGAAGGGGATGTGACAGTATAGTCAACTGGTCATGACTGTCCAAAGCCCACCTGTCAGAAGCCACAATGCTAGGAGCTACTCTACAGATTGTGAGTGATACCACCACAGAATGGAGAGGGTGGGAGGTGTCAGAAGGAAAAGACTATGCTGTAGAGGACTGGCTAGCCGCCACACAGAAAGGAGGGAGGTATTCAGATTTTACTGTGCAGTCCGCAAAGGAGACTGGGTGCAGCTGGTCATCTAAGGGATCTTGTGTGTCACAGCTTACCATATACAAATTGTGACCTATGTGGCTTATAGCCTGCACATTACACAGGTTCATAGGTAAGTACTAGGTTATTGGCCGTAGGGCCAATATAAGCCTAGCCAAAAAAGTACCCTAGTTTTCACCACCCAAGAAAATTATTTTCCTGTGCCCCTGTCGAGCAGAGCCACAGAGGTGATCCCCAGGGTGAATTTCCTATTTCCCATTCAATCATCAAGATTTTTCTTGAAGAGTGCTAATGAGGAGCTTTGTTTGATATAGATAGGTAGTTTGTTCCAGAGTATGGGAAGTCTCTGGGACAGGAATCTATCCCTCCAGCATGTTCTATTTATTGTAGTGACAAGGTTTAGGTCCCTAGAGCGTGTAGTGCAGAGGGATTGGGATTTCTTTAAGTGGAGCATGTCCAACAGCTCTGGGTTTGACATAGCTTTGTATGTTAGGCAGAGATCACCTCTGAGTAGGCAATATGTGACGGAGTAAAGCTGGAGTTGTTTGAGACGGTCTGCATGGGGCATCTGTTTGAGGCTGGTAATCCTCTTTGTGAGGTATTTCTGCGGCCTTTCCATTTGTTGTAGATGTCTTGTGGGGTACATACCAAAAGGAGCATTGTACTCTATAATGGGTCTAATGAGTGATGAGTAGAGGGGAACAATGACCTCTTTTTTCCTGGATGAGAAACCTTTTGTGATGAGGTGTGCCACATAGAAGGATTTCCTGACTACTGTGGCGATGTGATTATCAAAGGAGAGACTACAGTCCACCACTGTCCCAAGGTCTCTTATCACACTTTCGGTGTTGAGCAGGCTACCTCCTATATGGTAACTCATGGGTACAGAGTTTTTACCAAAGGTGATGACAATGCACTTTTTGGCATTGAGCTTGAGTCCATGGTTCTGACACTAGGCAGCTGTCTCAGTGAGGCCCTTTTTTAGGATGTCCACATCATTAGGAGTTTCGATTATGGCTCCTAGTTTGCAGTCATCTGTGAACATCATCAGCCAAAGACCTTCTGTGTTAGCCTGTACTTCAGAAAAGTAGATACCAAACAGGAGAGGACCCAGGATTGAACCCAGCGGTATTCCACTTGTCACTGGCCTGAAGTCAGATTTGGAGTCTGCTACTTTCACAGTGTGGGTTCTGTCAGTGAGCCAGTTGGCAACCTATCTTGTGACATAGGGATTTATACCTAGTTTAGTGAGTTTGTCTATAATTCCACAGTGTGGGATGGTGTCAAAAGCCGTGGCGAGATCTAGATAGGCTGTGTGAACCACCTTACCCTCGTCTACGGCATTGGTGACTGCTTCAAAGAAGTCTATCAGGTTTAGGAGACATGATCTACCTTTTACAAACCCGAATTGGATGGGATCCAGAGTTTGGAGATTACCAATGTCTTTGTGTATAAGATCCATGATGATATGTTCCATGGCCTTGCAGACCAGGCTCATTAGGCTAATGGGGCAGTAGTTTCCGGGGTCCATGGTGGCTCCCCCTTTCTGGAGTGGTATAACCATCGCTGTGTGCCATTCAGTGGGCACAAAGCCTGAGGTGAGGCTATGATTGAACATGGTGCTTAGGTGGGGAGCCAGATCATTCTGCAGTTCGTGTAGAACGCAGCCTGGGATGCTGTCAGGTCCCATGGATGCTGTGTTCTTGGCTTTAGAGAGTGTGTTTTTTACCTGTGCAGCCATGATTACAGGAACTTTGTATACTTCTGCTATGGAGATGGGCCCTTTAGGGGGTGAGAGGGGGGTAAAGTTAGCACTGAACCAATCTGCCAGGATGTTGGCAATATCAATTCTTTCTGTATATTTAGTGTCATTGTGCTGTAATTCAGAGCAGATCTGAGTGTTGCCATTGAGATTTTTGACATAGTTATAGAATGCTTTGTGGCTATCGTTAGAATCAGAGGCAATTTTGTTTTCTTAGCTAACTTTGAAGGATTTTATGAGGGATCTCAGATTCTTACTGAGGCTGACCAGGGAGTTCCTCCAATCATGGGATTTTACTCTATTTTGCAACTGTTTCTTTCTTCTGTTGTAGGGTTTGTTTATGGCAGGTGACCACCAGATTGGCTTCCTTTTTTGGAGGATAGCATCTTGGTTCTGTTAGGGATAGCACGATCCATGCACTCGTGTAAGTGCTTATAAAGTGCATTTGTTCATAGTGTGTAGGATTCAGCAGTCGTACATCTATTGTCCGTCTGCATGGGTGTCATGAAGTTTGCCACTTCTGTCTTAAGAAGCGTGAAGTTGGCTTTGGAGAAATTTTTTACAGTGGTTTCCCTAATGGGGGGTGGGGGCAGGATGTGGATGTCTAGGGTGATTAGCTTTTGGTCGGATCTGACCAACGAGGGATTGACCTCTGGTGTGGAACACCAGTCACCCATGTTGCAATGGCCAGGTCTAGGATATTGCTGCCCCTGCTTGAAGTGTGGATAAGTTGATCCAAGGCATTGGAATTTATGAATTCCAGAAAACATTGAACAAAAGAGTTGGTACATGAGTAGTTTTCCCAGTTAATGGTGAGGTAGTTGAAATCGCCCATTATTAGGGTGTTAGGTTGTACCCTAATATTTTCTAGTGTATCAAGAAATGAGGAGTTGGAATCCTGGGGCATGGTGGGGGATCTGTAGCAAGTTAAAATTTGGATTGTGGTCATGCCCAGAGTTAGTTGCACTTGGATAATCTCGGCTGCATTATGCTGAGCAACTAGCCTGGAGGTGTGGATAGCCTTAATGAATATGGACACACCTCCGCCTTTAGTGTTTCGGTCCAGGTTAGGTGGCCGTAAGGTGTGGTATGAATTATAGCCTGGTAATGCAGAGGTGCTCTCTGGAGCCTTGAACCAGGTCTCTGTCACTGCACAGATGTCAATGTTCTCCATTTTAAGGAGTGCCTCAAGTGAATGCATTTTGAGGTTTAGACTTCTAGCATTGAGTAGCATTACCCTCAGGTTTTGCTTGCTTGTACCTGTTAAGGTGAGGAATTTGTCATTTGAACCTTGCCTAAAAAAGGCACTGTAGGGGTGGCAAGAGCCTTAGCCAATATCTGGTATCCCAAGGGTGACAGGTGCACGCCATTTCTGGCAAAGCATCATGGTCTGTCGATCATGTCATCCCAGTCAGACAGATACTGGATCCCCTTATAATGACACCAAAAGCTTAGCCAGTTGTTGAAGTCAATCATTTTGTCCTTGTACTGTTGTATTATTCTGGGTGATGGCAGGATGCTACTCAGTGCTAGGGTCATACCTGCCTGGGCTACAAAATTGGAGAGCTACTCCATGTCTCTTTTCATGTAGTCCAGGGAGGTGCATCTCAGGTTATTCACACCAGCATGGACAATGATAGAGTCATATTTGTACTTGTTGTGGAGTGAGTGAGTGCATGCATTATGTGGTGGATCCTGGCACCCGACAGGCAGCTGACAGTAATTTTCTCCTTGTTTAGCCTGGTGAGTGGAACATCAGTGTGTCTGACTGTAGAGTCACCTATGACTAGAATGTTGGATACGTTATTATGCCTTATGGGCTGTGGTTGAGTGGCACACTGAGTTTGTGGGCTATGTGTCATTTGGGTTGTGTTGGGGGGGGTGGAGGTTGCTTGTGTTTCTGCTTTGAAGGTCTCTGTTTCTTGAACAGATTTTTATTGAGAGCCTCCGCGAATATAGGTGCGTGTTTCTTGTTTTTATGTGTGTGTTTTGGTGTTGTAGGTTTTGAGGGACTATGTGATGAGTGTGGTGTGGTGCAAGTATTTACCTTCTCCTCTTGACTGTCTAGTCCAGTCTTGGGTGAAGAGAGCTTTGCTTCCAGTTTGGTTATATAAGTGCATCTCTCACAGGTTGTAGTGTTGGGTGGTAGGAGGACAGGGTTGTCTGTGTACATGAGGCAATTGTTGCATTGCCCCAAGATGCCCAGATTCATCAGGTACTCAGGAGAAAACACTGGGAGCTGACCCTTAGACATGCCTGGATAGGTGCTTATTTATTAAGTACTAAAACTGGTTTCCTCTAGGCAAGTGAGGAAAGTTGAGTGCTGTAGTAATTTGTAGCTTATTTAGTGCTTACAACGAGTTCTGAACAAGTGCTGAGCTCAAAGAAACAGATTTTAGTGCTAAAACTAAAAAAACTGGCTAGTTCTAAGGGAAATTTTGAAGAGCAGACTTTATGGCACCGGGAATACTTGAACCCTAGCTAAGCGGCGATGCATAAAATGTATATATAGAATGTTGCGTACATGGTGCCACTGCCTATCAACTTAGTGTGGCTTAGACTATGCCAGTGTTGTATAGTAACCATGTGACCATTGATAGGGGACAGGGGTTATGTTTGCAAACTAGCACTATTCGTAGTTGTACTCACAGATATACAGATATCAGAATGGGACCAAAGGAGAGTTAAAGGCTGGAGAAGGTCATCCTCAGTAAAGATGGATGTGGTCGGTTCCCTATCAGAAGCCTGAAACACTATAAGCCTGAAAATCAAAATCCTGAAAACTATAGACTGAAAGTTCAAAATCCTGAAAGCCCAAAATCCTGAAAACACAAATAATGCTAATATGTCACTATAAAGACACTAATATCTACCAACTGACCCTGACCCTAACCCTAACCCTAAGGTCCGTCACTATCGCACACTCACCTGACCCGCGTCCTAACCCTAACTCACTTAAACCGTCCCTAACCCCAATATTTGTCACTATTGCATACATGCCTAACTTGCGCCCTAACCCTAACTCACTTAAACCGCCCCTAAGCCTAACATAAAACCAACCGCACACTTACCTGAACCCAACGCATGACCCAACACCACAGGGCTAACAATAGCAAAGCCACAATGACGTCAGTATGTCCATTTTGTGTTTTCAGGATTTTGAGTTTCAGGATTTCGGGCTTTCAGGATTTTGGGCTTTCAGTCTATAGTTTTCAGGATTTTGATTTTCAGGCTTATAGTGTTTCAGGCTTCTGATAGGGAACCATGTGGTCATACAGGCATTATACACCCATAATTACTGGATGCTGGATCATGACAAGCATGGCAAAGCCTTCTGTGATAAGGTGTGACAGGGCCTGATTGTATGATGCCACTGCTACTGGTAATTGTAACAAGAAAGCACAGCAAGTCTGATATAGAGTGACTGATATGGTCCTGCAAGCACTGAACAAGATGCATGCCATCATCAGGGAGAGAACAGCCACAGGCAGAAGACCATGTACACAGAGCACCCTCACAAATATGGGGAAGTTGCTGTTATCTCTGTCCATGGACAATAACTGCAGACTTATACCAGGAAGAAGCCTGGATGTTGGGGCTATGCTGATAGTGACACAATGTGTGTATGTTGGGGATGCCTCAAGTTGGTACACTCATGTGCTTTTAGCATAGCACCAGTGCTATACCAATGGCAAATGTGAACATATCTGTTTTACAGGTACATCAGGGGTGCAACAGCCGTGACCTGTAGTGCAGGGTACATATGTATCCTTTGGCCTTGTATACTCTTGGCAAGTATCGGTGTGTGTGACACGGTGGTGGGGTGTCACCTATGTTTCAATAGAGCCACAGGATTTCCCTATCTGCCTTCACATATGCCACTAGTGTGAGATCATACACTAGAAGCTGGGACATGCCAAATGAGCATCACTGGTGCCTGACAATGATGGCAGCCTGCCCATAGCACAGTCAGACAACGAGACACTATCATCAACATTAACACCCAGATCAGAAAATACACCTGTGGAGAGCATCAGTGCTTGCCCTACATCACCTGTGTTTAGTGATGACCAGTCTGTCCACAGAAGCCCATCACTGTGTACCCAGTCCTTACCTGCACACATGGAGGCAGGGGGTAGTGCTGTCACTGCTCAGCATGTATGCAGCATGCAGGAGAGGCATTGTGCTGGCCATTACTGCCATAATTACCACTCATTCCCAAACTGGGTATCACTCTGGACATCACTCAGCAGATAGGTAGGTCAGTGATCCAGGCACAGACAAATGCCATTCACGCCCTCTCAAAAAATACTATGATGTGCGTCATGTAGAAGGATATACATGAGGCTCTGTGATGCTTGTGCAATGGTATGGAATACAGAGACCAAGAGCACACATTCACACTGTAGGCAGTGAAAGGCTAGCTGGCATCTATTGTCACAGCCATAAATTATGGGGCCACTGCTCACTGTCGCTGCACCAGGAGCCATCTGCATGTTGTACAGTCATAAGCAAGGCCTACAAAGTTGTCTCACACCACTCAAAGGCCTGTTTTGCCTGCTAGATTTCCTGTAGCTGCCACCACCACCCACCCACATGGCCAGTACTCATACGCTTCCACTGTGAAGTACACACCATAGGAGGCAGATGGTAAGTCTCACTGGTGATATCCAGTAAGCAACACCTCATTGTGGATGTGGTCATTCACATTTTATCATTTCCCCCACCTGCGGGGACACACCAGCTGACATACATGCTCACAAAGTGCTATGCCATCTACAGCACATGAGGCTTCTTCTCCCACTACTACATGGCTACCCATACCATCTAGCCAACTTTCCCCATCTGGAAGCTCAACTACATATCTTGAAAGGGTAACTATCGTCCTCTACCACTCAGCCATCTGCCTGCCATAACCCATCCATCCTTCCACATATGATAACATTGTTGTTCCTTTCCACTGTCCCTCACCTTGTCTTTCAAATATTGATGACTGTGTCCTGCACACCACCAGACTTGTGTTGGTTGGACAATATCTGATACAGAATCACCAGACAATGCACTGTACTACATAGACTAGGTTTATTATTGCATGCATCATGGCCCATAGTTGTGAACCAGATGCTGTCTCCTTGCCAGTCCTGTAGTGTATTGTCCCTGCCTCAGCTTTCATGAGGTTTAAGTACAGCCAGTTCCTCCAACAATTCTTCACCTGGCTCCTCCTCCTCCTCTGTTAGTTCCAGTATGACTGGCACTTCAGTAGTGTAGCTCTGCTATAGCTGTTTATGAAGAACTATACTGCAAAGTATGAGAAAGCCAATAGATATCTTGCTTCAAGCACTGAAAAAATATTGCAGATCACCATTGGGATACTTAAAACTGAGCCTTCAGCACTCCAAACACATAATCGACAATGTTGTGAGTCTGTAACAGTGATGTGTTGTATGACATCTTTGCCACAGTCAAAGTGCTGCAGATAGGTAGCATGAGACATGGTCCAACGCATATATTTCATCACCTGCACAACACAACACAACAGTGGACAATATTATGAATGGACTACATCCTATACACCTGTGGGCACCTTTTCTGATCCAGAGAGATGGGGGTTGGGGGCCTGCATGGATCTACGAATTAGTTGAAACTGCGAGAATTTATCCTACTGGTATAAAAGCCTAGAGTTTGTGCATCAGTGAAATGCAGTTACCTGTGCCTTGTATATAAGCAAACTTCTGCAGGTTAAAATCCTCTGTAGGAAACACTGTCTCTAGTCTCCCACTGTTCACAGCTGCTTCAAGAGCTGACAGTTTGTGCAGAGGGCAGCACCACTGCAGGTCATCTAATAGTATACTACTAAACACTCTCACGTAGACCTTTAAGTGACTCTCTCCTACTACTTCCCATCTACTAAGGATCTGTTATAATGGATAGGCACTTCCCTGTCATCTCTGTTACTGGCATAGTGGATATGGACATCTTGAGGCAGTGTAGTAACTGCCTCATGTTCACTGATAACCATTTAATTTTAGAACAGACAAACAGTGTGTGTGAGAGATTTAGATACACAATACCATTGGAAACAAAACTCACAAAAAATGCAAACCAGGTTGTCAGCATTACACCCAAAACACTCACTACCAACAGTTAGGAAAAAACACATAGACCCACATATGCGGAGGTACTCACTTGTAATCTACCCAAATCTCCAAGACTTCTGAATAGCATCTCTCAGTGGCCCCACGCACACTCAAAAGGACAGCACTTTACACAACAAATAACTGAAAATTATAGTAGCCATGCTTCCAAGCCCATAAGTCAACACACCATACAGACAAACATTCTAGTTATCGGATACTCCATTGCAAAATATACTGATGTCCTCCTTGCCAAGCTAAGCAAGGAGAAGATTAGATCACAGTGTCCTGTCTGTCTGGAGCCAGGATCTGCCAGATCATGCATCCACTTAATACTTTAAACCACAATGTCCAGAATGACATGGTCATAGTCTATGTGGGTATAAATAATCTAACACGTACTTTACTGGACTATATGAAGAGAGACATGATGGAGCTCTCTGAATATGTGTCCCAGGCAGATATGAATCTAGCCTTGAGTAACATCCTATCTTCACCAATAATGATGCCGAACTACCAGCAAAAATGATTGACTTCAACAATTGGCTTAGATTCTGGGTCATAGCAAGGGAATCCAATATCTGTCAACCTGGGGAGACATGATCAACAAACCATGATGCATTGCCAGAGATGGTTTGCACTTGACACCACTTGGCTTCTGGATATTGGTAAAAACTTTATCTATCTCCATAGTGCCATTTTTAGGGCATGCCAAGTTGTTAAATTCTCCAACATAACAAAAAAAATGCTCCTGACTGCCTAAGGGTACTGCTGCTCAATGCTAGGAATTTAAATAAAAAACTGCTTTCCCTGGAAGCACTCCTCACCTTAGAGAATGCAGTTATATGTGCAGTCATGGAAACATGGTGCAGAACCATGGAAAGCACCCTGGACATCAAAGGCTACACTGCCTTGCATACATTTCAATCCTCCTCAGCTCAGGATAAAACAAAGGGCTCAGTCTTAGTGTTCCTAAAGGACAAGTACACTGCTAGACTGATCCAAAAACATGACTTACTTCAGCTGCTCCAGGCCCAAATAACCATAGGTTTGACCCCCTAATATATTCTTGCTAGCTACAGATTCCCTAACATGAGTCTGGAAAACAACCACTCCTACCTAAACCTACTGAAATTTTTTTAACATTCAGCCTAACACCATACTTATTGGTGACTTCAACTACCTCCCCATAAACTGGGAGACTTATATGACCCATAATTCACTTGCTCAAACGTTTTTGGACATCGTCAATGAAAAAAAGACCATGGAGCAACTAGTTAGCTCTCCAACTACAGGTA
Organism: Protopterus annectens; assembly: GCF_019279795.1. Taxonomy (NCBI): domain Eukaryota; kingdom Metazoa; phylum Chordata; order Ceratodontiformes; family Protopteridae; genus Protopterus; species Protopterus annectens. Next base: position 453,966,427 of record NC_056727.1, on the reverse strand, counting down.
CAAATATCCTAGATCTTGTGCTCACGAACATGGGGGGATGCTGCTCACTCCTATACATTAACTCCCCCCCCCGCCGGTAAGATCTGACCACAAAATGATCTCCTTTAGTATTAAAATTAACCTAAAACCCCATTAAACTCCAAACCTGTTAAGAACTTTGCTAAGGCCAATTATCTCAAATTAAGTGACAGCTTATTAAACATCCAAGCCCCTCCAAACCCTGATGACACTGAGGCCTACTCTGAGCTGTACACAAAAGCACTTTACAACCACATTCATAGCTGCATACAGGAGGCAGTACATGTCCGAGTCAAACCTGTCATTACTGGCAAAAATAAACCATTCGCTTGGACCCCTAGCAAAAAAAGACATTTGCCAGTATAAAAAAAGAAATTCAAGAGGTGGTCAAATTTGCAAAAGCAAACTATGAAGCAAAGATATCCTCCCAGGTGAACGATAATATAAGGCTTTTTTTTAATTATGTTCATAACCTCAGGGTAAATGCTCAGCAATGTGACAAGTTAATCATGAGCAGCAAAACTTATGCCCAGCCTGAAACTATAGCAAACCTCCTGGCTGACAAGTCACCTCCTACCACATCCAAAGAAATACCTGCAACCATCTCCATACCAATCATTACCAGGGAACAGGTCCTTACTGCACTGCTATAGCCAAAACATAGCCACCATGGATCCAGACAACATTCCAAGATGCCTCTTAAATAGCTTTAAAGAGAATCTGTCAGGGCCACTAGAAACCCTCTTTAACCATGGCCTGTGGAGAGGTTTTATCCCAGAGGAATAGAGGACTGCAACAGTCATCTCTCTGCACAAGGGGGGGGGGGCATCAACTGACCCAGGGAACTAAAGATCCATAAGCTTGGCCAGTCTTATGTGAAAGGCCATGGAGAAAATTACCATGGATCTAATCAGTAATGACATATGAACTCTCCAAATACTGAACCAGACCTAATTTGGTTTTGTTAAAGGGAGGTCTTGCCTGCTCAACCTGGTGGACTTCTTTGAGGAAGTCACCAGGGCCATGGATGAAGGTAAAATAGTACATACCATTGCTCTAGAACTGGCCAAGCTTTTGACACACACAATCCCCCACTAGGGGATCATAGATATACTTACTGAGTTAGGCATAATCCCCTACATCATCAGATGGATAGCCAACTGGCACACTGATAGGACACATGTTGTCAGCATAGGTGAACCCACTTCCATTAAGAAACCTGTTACTAGTGGTGTCTCACAGGACTCAGTGTTGGGACTCCTCCTGTTTGGTATATACTTCTCTGAATTGAGGGCCAATGTTGGGGGCCTTTGGTTCACCAAGTTTCCCAATGACATTAAGCTAGGAGCAATCATTGAATCCCTAAATAATGTTGACATCCTACAAACAGACGTAAATATGACAAACGACTGGTGTCAAAAGTATGGCCTGAGATTTATTCTTCTTCTTTCAGCTCTTCCTGGTTAGGGGTCACCACAGCGGATCACCTGTCTGCTCATGATTGGCATCAAACCTTTTGATAAATCAGATATATTTGCAAATTATAATATTAATAACACACCCCTAAAAGTAGACCCAGTGGTGAGACACCTAGGAACACAGATAGATAATAACCTAAATTTTGACCACCAGGTGGCTACATCCATAATTGAGAACAATGCTCCTTTCTACATGTACCTAATCAAGCAATTACACCCACTGGATCAGCCTCAGAGGTTCCTCACTGAAAATATACAAAGCATAAGGAATAAAGGTCCTATCCTTTTACTCCATCTCATGTTATTTATTGAGAGAGGACTTATGCCTGGCCTACAAGGCATTCTCTGATCCAGCCCTGATGAAAATATTACATATTCACAAGAAAAATAGTACGAGGGTTATGCATTCCATGATCACTTCATGGACCTCAAGCTTATTTGTGACTCTAACAGAACTAGCTGGAGAGACAGATTTGTATCCCAAAGGCTACTTCACATATGGAATAAACTTCTCCATCTTCATAAAACAAAGCCTGTCCCTCACTGTCTTCAAAAAATAATTTGGATAAATGGATGGAGACCATAAATTCACTCCCAGTACTGCCCATGTCCCTTACGGATGACTTAGGGCTCCAACAACCAAAGACCAACTACCCTGATACTACCCCACCCCATATCTGGGGAATTAAGACATAATATTGTCATATCCTGGGTATTATTGGCTGAGCTTATAAAGGCTCCTGTGCCATTAGCCTTGTAATTACCTATGAGCCTATGAACCCTGCACGGATCATTGATATAGGTTGTATGTGTGTCAGATGCGGGAATTGTGGGAACTTCCTACATGGAGCAGCATCATACTATAAATTACACATTGTGCATTGCATATCCCCCAGCAGTTTACAGAGTAAAAGGCCTTCCAAGTGATATAGTAAACATCATGTGGAGCAGGTGGGGCCTGGATAGCAATGTGGGAGCAGATGCATATCCCAGCAGTATTTTCTTCCTAGCAACATTGTGCTACATGTGCTTCTGAATGGTCTCCTCCCTGAGTGTTGCTGCTCACCACACTATTTTACATAATATACTGCCCCCTTGTTTCAGAATACCTCCTTCTTATACTTTAGGTATTTGAAACACATTTGTGATAGCATTTTCATTATTTAAACACATACCAAGAAGAAATGTTGGGCTGGTCAGTTTCCAGCTTGAAGTTGCAAGAACCCAAACAAATCAGTTAATATACAGGGAACCCAAGTAATCTCAATAGGGGTGTCAATAGTTGTTTCACCTAGAGTGTTCCACCTAAGAATCTTAAATCATTTTAGAGAAGTGAGGCTTTAAATTCACAGCTAGTTATCAGGCATAGAAACAACTTCATGAAGTTGGTGGCCATGACACCTATCAGCAGTATATTCTGAACTATTTATGGCTTTGCACATAATTTCAAACATAAGGGTAACAGGATTTTCAAAAATATGGGATCACTTTAATTGATATAATGTTACTGTGCAACATATTAATTGCATGAGGTTACCCATAGCAACATCAACATGTTTTCCATTCAGCAAGGAGAATTAAGAAATGCAAATGCAGTTATATAGATTGTAGACTACCAATGATTTACTCAATCATTCAAACTGTTAAGATTTTCATCTCTGTTAATTTCCCCAAGTCTTGCTGTTCTCCACATTAAATAATACTTGAGTGATGTGTAGACAACATATCTAAAAGGTTTATATTGAGGAAACAGGGAAAGAGAGCTCTTATTTGCTATATAAACTCCAAACAGTTAACATATCTGGACGTGCAAGCTTGCATAAGGAATCAAAACACTGGTAATTTAAATAGCTAGATAACTAAGGGACTGCAGAAGAAAGACAGTTAAGAATAAAAGTGTAACTAAGAGATGACAGGTAAAACAGAGTGCTGTAAACAAAACAGTTACAAGGCTAATAGGTATTGTAGCTGGTAAACCTCCATTTTACTAGGATATGATTATTTAACTTTCCTTCCGTCAAAATCTATTCAAACTGATAAAACGTGCTGTGCAGACACACAGACACAGGGTATTATAACTATTTATGTTAATGTCAAATGCTACCAGGTTAGAAAAATGCATAGCCATCTTTCAAGCTCATGACACAAGTACTTTAAAACTATTTAATAAATCAGTTTAGTCCTTATTGAATCAGTATCTAAACATTCAGGGCCATTTTAACTCTGTTCTAACTTCTTTGGGCAAGTCAATGTAAATGTTTAGATCATAGTTGTGCCATGAGATGGATTTTTTTGCTGCTACCATTACACAGAAAGCATTAGCCATACAAAATCTGACACAAAGTGGCAGGTCAATTTGGGCCCCAGCCTGTTTTCATTCTATAGGTCCCCGGGCCCCTGGACCATTATTATGCTACTACTGCTGTCACTACCAGCCAGCCTGTCACTGTGCAAAAAAAAAAAGGTGATAGTATTACAAAGAAACAGAGCATCTCACTGAAGGTTCCAGCACACTAAATCATACATAGTGATTATAGCATTCGTGTTTGTAGTGCTGATAAAGAAGAAGCAATAAGTCACACTGGATGATTTATTGAAAACAAAAGAAGCACATAACTTTTGGATTCTAGATTTTATTATAGATTATTTTTTATCCCTCTCAGGAATTCAAACAATATATAAATGAGTTTTTTAAAGTATAATGTGGATTCTGGTACTAGCTCAGAACTTATTGTTCATTTTCCTAGAAGAAAGTATTTTTACATTTTACCTAATATCCATAAAAGTAGGAACCAAGTCCAGTTGTGTCGGGTACTGGCTCATTAACAAACTATAGCTTTACCTTTATTTGGAAAAATGTTTTGAGTCCTCTGTTGCCCTTTGTTCATGCATGTTTTTACAGATCACTGGTAACACACCGCTTGATTGGGATTGGTATATTATCCTAATAAAATGGGGGCTTTGCTACTGCATATTATTTGCCTTTTGTTTAAGCATCTGTTGAGAGTTTTATATTTTGTTTGTGGAATAGTGTTTGTATGTCTAAAATAAAATTATACTCTGTGCTTGTTGTGTGTGTGTGTGTGTTTGTGTGTGTGTGTGTGGGGGGTGTATTTGTGAGCTGAGAAACTGGATTAACAAACTGCCAAACAGTCATTTTTGCTCATGAAGTTAAGTTTATTTAAAAGTACTTGTTAAACATTTGGAATGTATCAGACATGTTCACATATGACTTAAATGTATGTGTTTTAATGCTTCTTTCTTGGACACCACCTGTATTATAAATGTGGTAAAAGAGTAAAGGAAGACACAAACAGGCTGCAAGTGCGAATTCACTGATTATATTGTCCACTAGAGAGGCCTGTTATCCAAAATGCAGACTGACTGTCAATACAGTTCATGTAAGGTTGACAGTTTAATGTAAAACTTCATCATAACACTTATGTTTCATAATCAAGAGTGTGAAAGTGTTATGGTGTGGTGCTAAACAATGTTTCCCACACACTACTAGTTTATATATAGTTCATTTTGGATAATCAAACGTCAGTAACACAAGGTTTGACGTAAAAGTTCCACATAACATTTACATTTCATCAGCAAGTAGGTTAAAGTGAACTGCTGATCAATGTTTCCCACATGCTGGTATTTGCAGTTTAAGCCTCTAGCAAAGTACACCATTACCTGGAAATTGCATTCATAATCTGTAAAGATTTAATATTTTGCCTGAGGAATATCTGTGCTGCAAAGTACTAAAGATAAATTGTTTAAGGCACTACAAAGAAATTGCACTGGTAAAGTATAACTCTTAAAATAGCATACCTGGAAACTGGAACTTGGGGAAAAATAATTTGGTTGGTAAAGGACTTGAAAGGAAATAAGGTACAGAATATCTGGGAGTTATGCAGTAGGTATAAAAACATACTCCTCTGAAAAATTTTGAAACAGTCATAAATGGTATGTTTTGACATATCCCCAGAATGAAAGGTTATAGTTACATCACCAAATAGGCATTTATCTGTCACACTTCTGACAGATACAATTGAAAACTATGAGATATCATTTTTCATTGTTTCATTTGTGCATGTATGTATTGCCTCACGTGCACTACCTAGCTATATAGCTATATAGATACATCCATAGAGTAAGAATATATATATTGGCTTTACTGGAAAAGATCACCCAGACTCTGCTACAACTTGCTGTGGTTAGTTTGCTTTTGCTTGCTTATATTTTGTATTACTTTATTGCCTTCTTCTATTTTGTATACTGTGATTTTTTTATACACTGTGTTTTACATGTATACTGCTTTTAATTACATATTAAAACTAGGAAAGGGACCTCAGCTGTGTCTCTTGTGAGTCACACAGAAATTTAAACTTAAACTCAACTGTCTTTCTAGTTGCCTGCCCCTTACGTTAATTTGACCACATGTCTTCTTCCCTCCCCCTTTCATTGGCTGTTGTGAGTAAGCACAAAATTATCATTTTGTGAAATCACTTCTTTTCAACTCTTTACATTTATTTACTCCATAGAACCAGAATACAAATTGACCACCCTCTTTCAATCTATCTTGCTTTTTTTAAAATTAGTGGCTCTCCACTTAGACAGCTAAAGCTTAATTTACCCCCCTCTTTCACAGCTAATTGCTTAGTGCACACTGTAGTGCTTAGGATACTAACTCATGTTTTGTCTTACCTTTAAAATCTGCAACATCTATTGCAAGACCACCAATTACTGGTGAGCCCACATTCTGCTTCTCAGTAGTCATCTTGGGATTAGTGATTCTGTTTTCTCCTGGTGACAGAAGGAGCACAGGGACATTATTTCCTGGAGACAGCTGATCACCGGAAACCTAATAACTGCTACATAGGTGACAGCTTAGAATTTGGTGAAAGAAGTAGCAGAGTGTATTGATTCCTGTTTCTGGTTGAGTAGTGAGTGTCTGTCCTTGTCTTGTAGCCCAGGCAGGTATGACCCTAGCCCTGAGTAGCATCCTGCCATCACCCAGAATGATACCACAGTACAAGGACAAAATGATTGACTTCAACAATTGGCTAAGCTTCTGGTGTCATTCTAAGGGGATCCAGTACCTGTCTGCCTGGGATGACATGATCGACAAGCCATGATGCTTTGCCAGAGATGGCCTGCATGTGTCGCCCTTGGGATTCCGGATACTGGCTAAGGCTCTTGCCACCCCTATGGTGCCTTTTTTAGGCAAGATTCAAATGACAAATTCACCACCATAACAGGTACAAGCAAGGAAAATCTGAGGGTAATGCTACTTAATGCTAGAAGTCTAAACCTCAAAATGCACTCACTCGAGGCACTCCTTAAAATGGAAAACATCAACATCTGTGCAGTAACAGAGACCTGGTTCAAAGCTTCAGAGAGCACCCCTGCATTACCAGGCTATAATTAATACCACACATGCAGTGCAGAACACAGCAAAATAATGAAGCGGCCAAGCGACTTCTTTCCAGGGAAAGAATTCGCTGAACAGCCACTTCACTGTTTTGCTTGTTCGCTGTTTAGGGGTAGATGAAAATGCATCCGACAAAATGTGTTTTCGTCGTTCTAATAGGAACCCCAACTTGAGCTCTATCTCAAAAGATATTATCACAGAGGAAAGCAGTAACTCCTGTAACTGACTTACTTACTGATTTGAATTAACAGTCTGCCCTACTTATTTAATTTCTAAGCAGGATTTCTTGTGGTTATATCTTAGATTAAGATTTTGAAAGATACTTCCTTGTTTTCTCAGCCACAGGAAGAATTAAGACTGAACAAGCAATGTGCAAATGAGGCATCATTTATGTAATCTAACTCAGCAGCTTTCCAGAAGTGTTAGACGTTGCAAGCATGCATGCATTTCTGAGGCAAGGACTGTTTTCTTTTATAAACCATAAAGCATTTTTATAGTTGTAGATTCACGTAAATACCCTTTTACACATTTTCTTTCATATATTACAGTTCACAGAAAAGAAAGTTTTTTTTTTAATTTATACATCTTAGTTCATTTCTCATGCTTTCTTATTTGAAAAAAAAAACACTAAGACCACTTTCCTTTCAAGACTTGTGAATTTTTTAAATATCTTCAAGAAATGAAACTTGAGGTAAAAGACATATTTCATGTCAAACTCAGTTTTTTTCTTTCTTTCTTTCTTTCTTTTTTTCTTTTTTCTTTTCATTAAAGACCCTCCTAGCTTTTTGGTGGCAAGGTAAAATACTTTGCCATTTTTACCTAGAATTCTTTTTTTTTGCCCTCTTAAATAATCCTGCCCTTTTGATTGCACCCTGTGCCTACATAGGGCTCTACTAATTGGATAAAATCTGGATTTCTTTCCTGTCTTAACTATCTTTTGACATTGCTTACAAACTTTTCAGAACTCTATTATATATTTTGTAATGCTTAGCCACTAAAAATTTGCATAATTTCCTTTTTGTATGGCCTAAAAATGTTATTGTATGGGCTGTATCTAGCTCTGCTTACTGATAGGCTCTTGAGAATATCAACTGAAGTATTACATTTCTCTCTCTCTCACCGTTTAACAGTCCACTTTCTATACAATAACCCCTTTTTCAGTATCTAGACACACATTTCTCGATGTCTAGGACTCCTCTTGGCTATCTCCCTCAACTTTTGTAAAGTGAGACCTAAAACTGTGCTTGCTTCAACTTTTTCTCTCTGTATTACTCCCCAGTTCTCCTTCTAATGGAAGTCTAGTAGTCTTTCACTACTATGTCTCAGAGTTTCACTTACTGCTATCAGCCATTTCTTCTTCTGAAATAAGTCCTTCCAGAGGATGTCTAGTAGCTTCAATCATCTGTGACTCTGGTTCAGGCTTTTTGCTGCCACCTTGATCCATTCTGAAATGAACTGCCAGCTGCTATTGGAGATGTGGACATTGTCTGGATCTCACCCATACTATCGTTCCCACATGCTTGACTCCAAGTTTGATTGTGTGTAACTGTGTGAACACAGGGTATACTGTTACTGCAGTCATTACTCTTTCAAACATCTTCTGCGATGACATCAAACACTCATACTTGCTTGTCTCTGTGACTCTCTTTTCAGCCCTGACCAATGACATCTGAAAAAGCGTTCCTGTCATAGCCCTAACCAGGTGGTCTGCATGTTCAGGTAATGTTTAATCTGGAAGTTAGTGGAGATAACTAAAGCTCTGAGATGTTAATGAGCTACTTCCTGTGCCCAGGATTCAGGGTTTGATCCATGTGACCTTCATTTGCCTACTGTGTGACTGTGAGCAAATTACTTAACCAGACGGTGCTCACAAGTAACCCATGGAAAAGGACAATTTCATCCAGCAAGCTTTCATGGTCAAACAATAGGTCAAAAATATTTCTGATCAAACAACTGTAAGCTTAATGTCAGCTATAGCTGATGAAGTATCCCTTTTAGCAATCAATTCTCTGCCCTCTGGGGGGATAGGGTACAGGTCCTTGTGATAATCTGTATAATTTTTTACTTTTAAGACATCCTGTCATTTCTATAGTGGTACTTTTATTCACTCTTACATGTGGGTTTAATTTCTCAACCTGTCATAAGCAGTGCCCATAGAAGCCATAGCCACTCCACAGGTGTGAATAAGGAGAAAAAACAGATTCGTGCAGCACATTGCTGCACATTGTGGATACCACTCGACATGCATTGATGGGCAGGATGGCAGTTCAGTGCAGGCTGACAGTAGAGTGATACAACTGTCCAAAAGTATGGCCAGAACAGACAAGCTTGGAGTGATAGGGAGCAGTAGCATGGTCATCACACATGGCAACATGGCACTAACAGGCAGTACACTGTCCTCCCAAGCTGCCAATGCATTGCTCAGTGGCAGCAACGTGATTCAAGAAATCAGCAGTGTGTTACAAAAGGCCCACAGTGCAACCTACTTACAGCTTAGCATGATGTCATAGGCCATGATCTCAGCAGGATGGTCCTATTGACATGGTCATGGGCAGACATGAGTCAGTCCTGTAGCACAGGATAAGGATAATAAATGCATCACATTATAGAAGCAATTTAGAGTGTAGCACAATATTTGCATAAAACTGAGCTACAAGGTTCGTGTTAGGGAGATAAAAGATTCAGTCATAATAATCCCTATACCCACATTACAGCAAGCAGCTGTGATCTACCAAATTCTGGAACACCACAGCACTAAAGTAAGCTATAGACAACCCAAATGTAGACAGGAGTTGTAGTAAGGCAGCACAGATCTACAGTAATCATACATTTATTAGGCTAACTACTTTAGTGGGAAGAACTGAGGACTGACAGGTGCATTTAAAGGGGATGTGACAGTATAGTCAACTGGTCATGACTGACCAAAGCCCACCTGTCAGAAGCCACAATGCTAGGAGCTACTCTACAGATTGTGAGTGATACCACCACAGAATGGAGAGGGTGGGAGGTGTCAGAAGGAAAAGGCTATGCTGTAGAGGATTGGCCTGCCACCACACAGAAAGGAGGGAGGTATTCAGATTTTACTGTGCAGTCCGCAGGAGACTGGGTGCAGTTGGTCATCATCTAAGGGATCTTGTGTGTCACAGCTTACCATATACAAATTGTGACCTATGTAGCTTATAGCCTGCACATTACATAGGTTCATAGGTAAGTACTAGGTTATTGGCCGTAGGGCCAATATAAGCCTAGCCAAAAAAGTACCCTGGTTTCACCACCCAAGAAAATTATTTTCCTGTGTCCCTGTCAAGCAGAGCCACAGAGGTGATCCCCAGGGTGAATTTCCTATTTCCTATTCAATCATCAAGATTTTTCTTGAAGAGTGCTAATGAGGAGCTTTGTTTGATATAGATAGGTAGTTTGTTCCAGAGTATGGGAATTCTCTGGGACAGGAATCTATCCCTCCAGCATGTTCTATTTATTGTAGTGACAAGGTTTAGGTCGCTAAAGCATGTAGCGTGGAGGAATTGGGATTTCTTTAAGTGGAGCGTGTCCAACAGCTCTGGGTTTGACATAGCTTTGTATGTAAAAGGCAGAGATCGCCTCTGAGTAGGCAATATGCAGCGGAGTAAAGCTGGAGTTGTTTGAGATGGTCTGCATAGGGCATCTGTTTGTGGCTGGTAATCCGCTTTATGAGGTATTTCTGCGGCCTTTCCACTTGTTGTAGATGTCTTGTGGGGTACATACCAAAAGGAGCGTTGTACTCTATAATGGGTCTAATGAGTGATGAGTTGAGGGGAACAATGACCTCTTTTTTCATGGAAGAGAAACCTTTTGTGATGAGGTGTGCCATGTAGAAGGATTTCCTGACTACTGTTGCGATGTGATTATCAAAGGAGAGACTACAGTCCACCTCTGTCCCAAGGTCTCTTATCACACTTTCGGTGTTAAGCAGACTACGTCCTATATGGTAGCTCATGGATACAGAGTTTTTACCAAAGGTGATGACAATGCACTTTTTGGCATTGAGCTTGAGGCCATGGCTCTGACAGCAGGCAGCTGTCTCAGTGAGGCCCTCTTTTAGGATGTCCACATCATTTGGAGTTTCGATTATGGCTCCTAGTTATGCAGTCATCTGTGAACTTCATCAGCCAAAGACCTTCTGTGTTAGCCTGCACTTCAGAAAAGTAGATACCAAACAGGAGAGGACCCAGGACTGAACCCAGTGGTACTCCACTTGTCACTGGCCTGAAGTCAGATTTGGAGTATGCTACTTTCACACTGTGGGTTCTGTCAGTGAGCCAGTTGGCAACCTATCTTGTGACATGGGGATTTATACCTAGTTTAGTGAGTTTGTCTATAATTCCAGAGTGGGGGGTGGTGTCAAAAGCCTTGGCGAGATCTAGATAGGCTGTGTGAACCACCTTACCCTCGTCTACGGCATTGGTGACGGCTTCAAAGAAGTCTATCAGGTTTAGGAGACATGATCTGCATTTTACAAACCTGAAGTGGGTGGGGTCCAGAGTTTGGAGATTACCAATGTCTTTGTGTATAAGATCCATGATGATATGTTCCATGGCCTTGCAGACCAGGCTCATTAGGCTAATGGGACAGTAGTTTCTGGGGTCCGTGGTGGCTCCCCCTTTATGGAGTGGGATAACCATCGCTATGTGGCATTCAGTGGGCACAAAGCCTGAGGTGAGGCTATGATTGAACATGGTGCTTAGGCGGGGTGCCAGATCATTCTGCAGTTCATGTAGAATGTAGCCTGGGATGCTGTCAGGTCCCATGGATGCTGTGTTCTTGGCTTTGGAGAGTGTGGTTTTTACCTGTGCAGCCATGATTACAGGAACTTTGCATTCTTCTGCTATAGAGATGGGCCATTTAGGGGATGAGAGGGGGTAAAGTTAACACTGAACCTATCTGCCAGGATGTTGGCAATATCAATTGTTTCTGTATATTTAGTGTCATTGTGCTGTAACTCAGAGCAGATCTGAGTGTTGCCATTGAGATTCTTGACATAGCTATAGAATGCTTTGTGGTTGTCGTTAGAATCAGAGGCGATTTTGTGTTCTTAACTAACTTTAAAGGATTTTATGAGGAATCTCAGCTTCTTACTGAGGCTGACCAGGGAGTTCCTCCAATCATAGGATTTTACTCTTTTTTGCAACTGTTTCTTTCTTCTGTTGTAGAGTTTGTTTATGGCAGGTGACCACCAGATTGGCTTCCTTTTTTTTCAGGATAGCATCTTGGTTCTGTTAAGGATAGCACGATCCATGCACTCGTGTAAGTGCTTATAAAGTGCATTTGTTCATACTGTGTAGGATTCAGCAGTCGTACTTCTATTGTCTGTTTGCATGGGTGTCGTGAAGTTTGCCACTTCTGTCTTAAGAAGCGTGAAGTTGGCTTTGGAGAAATTTTTTACAGTGGTTTCCCTAATGGGGGTGGTGCAGGATGTGGAAGTCTAGGGTGATTAGCTTTTAGTCGGATCTGACCAACGAGGGATTGACCTCTGATGTGGAACACCAGTCACCCATGTTGTAATGGCCAGGTCTAGGATATTGCTGCCCCTGCTGGAAGTGTGGATAAGTTGATCTAAGGCATTGGAATTTATGAATTCCAGAAAACTTTGAACAAAAGAGTTGGTACATGAGTAGTTTTCCCAGTTAATGGTGGGGTAGTTGAAATCGCCCATTATTAGGGTGTTAGGTTGTACCCTAATATTTTCCAGTGTATCAAGAAATGAGGAGTTGGAATCCTGGGGCATGGTGGGGGATCTGTAGCAAGTTACAATTTGGATTGTGGTCTTGCCCAGAGTTAGTTGCACTTGGATAATCTCGGCTGCATTATGCTGAGCAACTAGCCTGGAGGTGTGGATATCCTTAATGAATATGGACACATCTCCGCCTTTAGTGTTTCGGTCCAGGTTAGGTGGCCGAAAGGTGTGGTATGAATTATAGCCTGGTAATGCAGAGATGCTCTCTGGAGCCTTGAACCAGGTCTCTGTCACTGCACAGATGTCAATGTTCTCCATTTTAAGGAGTGCCTCAAGTGAATGCATTTTGAGGTTTAGACTTCTAGCATTGAGTAGCATTACCCTCAGATTTTGCTTGCTTGTACCTGTTAAGGTGGTGAATTTGTCATTTGAACCTTGCCTAAAAAAGGCACTATAGGGGTGGCAAGAGCCTTAGCCAATATCTGGAATACCAAAGGCGACAGGTGCAGGCCATTTCTGGCAAAGCATCATGGTCTGTCGATCATGTCATCCCAGTCAGACAGATATTGGATCCCCTTAGAATGACACCAGAAGCTTAGCCAGTTGTTGAAGGCAATCATTTTGTCCTTGTACTGTGGTATCATTCTGGGTGATGGCAGGATGCTACTCAGGGCTAGGGTCATACCTGCCTGGGCTACAAGATCAGAGAGCTACTCCATGTCTCTTTTCATGTACTCCAGGGAGGTACATCTCAGGTCATTCACTCCAACATGGACAATGACAGAGTCATATTTGTACTTGTGGAGTGAGTGAGTGCGTGCATTATGTGGCGGATTCTGGCACCTGACAGGCAGATGACAGTAACTTTCTCCTTGTTTAGCCTGGTGAGTGGAACATCAGTGTGCCTGACTATAGGGTCACCTATGACTAGAGTGTTGGATACGTTATTATGCCTTATGGGCTGTGGTTGAGTGGCACACTGAGTTTGTGGGCTATGTGTCATTTGGGTTGTGTTGGGGGGGGTGGAGGTTGCTTGCGTTTCTGCTTTGAAGGTCTCTGTTTATTGAGCAGATTTTTATTGAGAGCCTCCGCGAATGTAGGTGCGTGTTTCTTGTTTTTATGTGTGTGTTTTGGTGTTGTAGGTTTTGAGGGACTATGTGATGAGTGTGGTGTGGTGCAAGTGTTTACCTTCTCCTCTTGACCGTCTAGTCCAGTCTTGGGTGAAGAGAGCTTTGCTTCCAGTTTGGTTATATAAGTGCATCTCTCATAGGTTGTAGTGTTGGGTGGTAGGAGGAGAGGGTTGTCTGTGCACATGAGGCAATTGCTGCATTGCCCCAAGATGCCCAGATTCATCAGGTACTCAGGAGAAAACACTGGGAGCTGACCCTTAGACATGCCTGGATAGGTGCTTATTTATTAAGTACTAAAAACTGGTTTCCTCTAGACAAGTGAGGAAAGTTGAGTGCTGCAGTGATTTGTAGCTTATTTAGTGCTTACAATGAGTTCTGAACAAGTGCTGAGCTCAAAGAAACAGATTTTAGTGCTAAAACTAAACAAAATGGCTAGTTCTAAGGGAAATTTTGAAGAGCAGACTTTATGGCACTGGGAATAGTTTAACCCTAGCTAAGCGGTGATGCATAAAATGTATATATAGAATGTTGTGTACATGGTACCACTGCCTAGCAAGTCAGTGTGGCTTAGACTATGCCAGTGTTGTATAGTAACCATGTGACTATTGATAGTGGACAGGGGTTATGTTTGCAAACAAGCACTAGTCGTAGTTGTACTCACAAATATACAGTTATCAGAATGGGACCAAAGGAGAGTCAAAGGCTGGAGAAGGTCATCCTCAGTAAAGATGGATGTGGTCATGCAGGCATTATACACCCATAATTACTGTATGCTGGATCATGACAAGCATGGCAAAGCCTTCTGTGATAAGGTGTGGCAGGGCCTGATTGTATGATGCCACTGCTATTGGTAATTATAACAAGAAAGCACAGCAAGTCTGATATAGAGTGACTGATATGGTCCTGCAAGCACTGAACAAGATGCATGCCATCATCAGGAAGAGAACAGCCACAGGCAGAAGACCATGTACACAGGGCACCCTCACAAATATGGGGAAGTTGTTGTTATCTCTGTCCATGGACAATAACTGCAGACTTATACCAGGAAGAAGCCTGGATGTTGGGGCTATGCTGATAGTGACACAATGTGTGTATGTTGGAGATGCCTCAAGTTGGTATGCGCATGTGCCTTTAGCATAGCACCAGTGCTGTACCAATGGTAAATGTGAACATATCTGTTTTACAGGTACATCAGGGGTGCAACAGCCATGACCTGTACTGCACGGTACATATGTATCCTTTGGCCTTGTATACTCTTGGCAAGTATTGGTGTGTGTGACACAGGGTGGTGGGGTGTCACCTATGTTTCAATAGAACCACAGGATTTCCCTATCTGCCTTCACATATGCCACTAGTGTGAGGTCATACACTAGAAGCTGGGACATGCCAAATGAGCATCACTGGTGCCTGACAATGATGGCAGCCTGCCCATAGCACAGTCAGACAATGAGACACTGTCATCAACATTAACACCCAGATCAGCAAATACACCTGTAGAGAGCATCAATGCTTGCCCTACATCACCTGTGTTTAGTTATGACTAGTCTATCCACAGAAGCCCATCACTGGGCACCCAGTCCTTACCTGCACACATGGAGGCAGTGGGTAGTGCTGTCACTGCTCAGCATGTATGCAGCATGCAGGAGAGGCATTGTGCTGGCCATTACTGCCATAATTATCACTCATTCCCAAACTAGGTATCACTCTGGACATCACTCAGCAGATAGGTAGGTCAGTGATCCAGGCACAGACAAATGCCATTCATGCCCTCTCAAAAAATACTATGATGTGCATCATGTAGAAGGATATACATGAGGCTCTGTGATGCTTGTGCAATGGTATGGAATACAGAGACCAAGAGCACACATTCACACTGTAGGCAGTGAAAGGCTAGCTGGCATCTATTGTCACAGCCATAAATTATGGGGCCACTGCTCACTGTGGCTGCACCAGGAGCCATCTGCATGTTGTACAGTCATAAGCAAGGCCTACAAAGCTGTCTCACACCACTCAAAGGCCTGTTTTGCCTGCTAGATTTCCTGTAGCTGCCACCACCACCCACCCACATGGCCAGTACTCATACGCTTCCACTGTGAAGTACACACCATAGGAGGCAGATGGTCAGTCTCACTGGTGATATCCAGTGAGCAACACCTCATTGTGGATGTGGTCATTCACATTTTATCATTTCCCCCACCTACGGGGACACACCAGCTGACATACATGCTCACAAAGTGCTATGCCATCTATTGCACATGAGGCTTTCTCTCCCACTAGTACATGGCCACCCATACCATCTAGCCAACTTTCCCCATCTGGAAACTCAACTACATATCTTGAAAGGGTAACCATCATCCTCTACCACTCAGCCATCTGCCTGCCATAACCCATCCATCCTTCCACCTATGTTAACATTGTTGTTCCTTTTCACTGTCCCTCACCTTGTCTTTCAAATATTGATGACTGTGTCCTGCACACCACCAGACTTGTGTTGGTAGGACAATATCTGATCCAGAATCACCAGACAATGCACTGTATTACATAGACTAGGTTTATTTTTGCATGCATCATGGCCCATAGTTGTGAACCAGTTGCTGCCTCCTTGCCAGTCGTCTAGTGTATAGTCCCTGCCTCAGCTTTCATGAGGTTTCAGTACAGCCAGTTCCTCCAACAATTCTTCACCTTGCTCCTCCTCCTCCTCTATTAGTTCCAGTATGATTGGCACTTCAGAGGTGTAGCTCTGCTATAGCTGTTTATGCAGAACTATACTGCAAAGTATGAGAAAGCCAATAGATATCTTGCTTCAAGCACCGAAAGAATATTGCAGATCACCATTGGGATACTTAGAACTGAGCCTTCAGCACTCCAAACACATAATCGACAATGTTGTGAGTCTGTAACAGTGATGTGTTGTATGACATCTTTGCCACAGTCAAAGTGCTGCAGATAGGTAGCATAAGTCATGGTCCAACGCATATATTTCATCACCTGCACAACACAACACAACAGTGGACAACATTATGAATGGACTACATCCTATACACCTGTGGGCACCTTTTCTGATCCAGAGAGATGGGGGAGGCCTGCATGGATCTACGGATTAGTTGAAACTGCGAGAATTCATCCTACTGGTATAAAAGCCTAGAGTCTGTGCATCAGTGAAACGCAGTTACCTGTGCCTTCTATATAAGCAAACTTCTGCAGGTTAAACTCCTCTGTAGGAAACACTGTCCCTAGTATCCCACTGTTCACAGCTGCTTCAAGAGCTCCCAGTTTGTGCAGAGGGCAGCACCACTGCAGGTCATCTAATAGTATACTACTAAACACTCTCACGTAGACCTTTAAGTGACTCTCTCCTACTCCTTCCCATCTACTAAGGATCTGTTATAATGGATAGGCACTTCCCTGTCATCTCTGTCATCTCTGTTTCTGGCATAGTGGATATGGACATCTTGAGGCAGTGTAGTAACTGCCTCAAGTTCACTGATAATCAGTGTGTGTGTGAGAGATTTAGATACACAATACCATTGGAAACAAAACTCACAAAAAATGCAAACCAGGTTGTCAGCATTACACCCAAAACACTCACTACCAACAGTTAGGAAAAAACACATAGACCCACATATGCAGAGGTACTCACTTGTAATCTACCCAAATCTCCAAGACTTCTGAATAGCATCTCTCAGTGGCCCTACGCGCACTCAAAAGGACAGCACTTTACACAACAAATAACTCTGAAAATTATAGTAGCCCTGCTTCCAAGCCCATAAGTCAACACACCATACAGACAAACATTCTAGTTATCGGATACTCCATTGCAAAATATACTGATGTCCTCCTTTCCAAGCTAAGCAAGGAGAAGATTAGATCACAGTGTCCTGTCTGTCTGGAGTCAGGATCTGCCAGATCATGCATCCACTTAATACTTTAAACCACAATGACCAGTATGACATGGCCATAATCCATGTGGGTGTAAACAACCTAAGACGTATCTTACTGGACTATATGAAGAGAGACATGATGGAGCTCTCTGAATATGTGTCCCAGGCAGATATGAATCTAGCCTTGAGTAATATCCTATCTTCACTAATAATGATGCCAAAGTACCAGCAAAAAATGATTGACTTCAACAATTGGCTTAGATTCTGGGTCATAACAAGGGAATCCAATATCGGTCAACCTGGGGAGACATGATCAACAAACCATTTTGCATTGCCAGAGATGGTTTGCACTTGTCACCACTTGGCTTCTGGGTATTGGCAAAAACTTTATCTATCTCCATAGTGCCATTTTTAGGGCATGCCAAGTTGTTAAACTCTCCAACATAACAAAAAAAATGCTCCTGACTGCCTAAAGGTACTGCTGCTCAATGCTAGGAATTTAAATAAAAAACTGCTTTCCCTGGAAGCACTCCTCACCTTAGAGAATGCAGTTATATGTGCAGTCATGGAAACATGGTGCAGAACAATGGAAAGCACCCTGGACATCAAAGGCTACAATGCCTTGCATACATTTCAATCCTCCTCAGCTCAGGATAAAACAAAGGGCTCAGTCTCAGTGTTCCTAAAGGACAAGTACACTGCTAGACTGATCCAACAACATGACTTACTTCAGCTGCTCCATGCCCAACTAACCATAGGTTTGACCCCCTAATATATTCTTGCTAGCTACAGATTCCCTAACATGAGTCTGGAAAACAACCACTCCTACCTAAACCTACTGGCATTTTTTTAACATTCAGCCTAACACCATACTTATTGGTGACTTCAACTATCCCTCCATAAACTGGGAGACATATGACCCATAATTCACTTGGTCAGAGGTTTTTGGGCATCGTCAATGAAAGAAAGACCTTGGAGCAACTAGTTAGCTCTCCAACTACAGGTACAAATATCCTAGATCTTGTGCTCATGAACATGGGGGGATGCTGCTCACTCCTATACATTAACTCCTCCCTGCCGGTAAGATCTGACCACAAAATTATCTCCTTTAGTATTAAAATTAACCTAAAACCCCATTAAACTCCAAACCTGTTAAGAACTTTGCTAAAGCCAATTATCTCAAATTAAGTGACAGCTTATTAAACATCCAAGCCCCTCCAAACCCTGATGACACTGAGGCCTACTCTGAGCTGTACACAAAAGCACTTTACAACCACATTCATAGCTGCATACAAGAGGCAGTACATGTCCGAGTCAAACCTATTATTACTGGCAAAAATAAACCATTCGCTTGGACCCCTAGCAAAAAAAGACATTTGTCAGTATAAAAAAAAGAAATTCAAGAGGTGGTCAAATTTGCAAAAGCAAACTATGAAGCAAAGATATCCTCCCAGGTGAACGATAATATAAGGCTTTTTTTAATTATGTTCATAACCTCAGGGGAAATGCTCAGCAATGTGCCAAGTTAATCATGTGCAGCAAAACTTATGCCCAGCCTGAAACTATAGCAAACCTCCTGGCTGACAAGTCACCTCCTACCACATCCAAAGAAATACCTGCAACCATCTCCATACCAATCATTACCAGGGAACAGGTACTTACTGCACTGCTATAGCCAAAACATAGCCACCATGAATCCTGACAACTTTCCAAGATGCCTCTTAAATAGCTTAATAGATAATCTGTCAGGGCCACTAGAAACCCTCTTTAACCATAGCCTGTGGAGAGGTTTTAACCCAGAGGAATAGAGGACTGCAACAGTCATCTCTCGGCACAAGGGGGGGGGGGGGCATCAACTGACCCAGGGAACTAAAGATCCATAAACTTGGCCAGTCTTATGTGAAAGGCCATGGAGAAAATTACCATGGATCTAACCAGTAATGACATAGGAACTCTCCAAGTACTGAACCAGACATAATTTGGTTTTGTTAAAGGGAGGTCTTGCCTGTTCAACCTGCTGGACTTCTTTGAGGAAGTCACCAGGGCCATGGATGAAGGTAAAATAGTACACACCATTGCTCTAGACCTGGCCAAGCTTTTGACACATACAATCCCCCACTAGGGGATCAAGATATACTTACTGAGTTAGGCATAATCCCCTACATCATCAGATGGATAGCCAACTGGCTCACTGACAGGACACATATTGTCTGGATAGGTGAACCCACTTCCATTAAGAAACCTGTTACTAGTGGTGTCTCACAGGACTCAGTGTTGGGACTCCTCCTGTTTGGTATATACTTCTCTGAATTGAGGGCCAATGTTGGGGGCCTTTGGTTCACCACATTTCCCAATGACAGTAAGCTGGGAGTAATCATTGAATCCCCAAACAATGTTGACATCCTACAAACAGGCGTAAATATGACAAACGACTGGTGTCAAAACTATGGCCTGAGACTTATTCTTCTTCTTTCAGCTCTTCCTGTTTAGGGGTCACCACAGCGGATCACCTGTCTGCTCATGATTGGCATCAAACCTTTTGATAAATCAGATATCTTTGCAAATTATAATATTAATAACACTCCCCTAAAAGTAGACCCAGTGGTGAGACACCTAGGAACACAGATAGATAGTAACCTAAATTTTGACCACCAGGTGGCTACATCCATAATCGAAAACAATGCTCCTTTCTGCATGTACCTAATCAAGCAATTACACCCACTGGATCAGCCTCAGAGGTTCCTCACTGAAAAAATACAAAGCGTAAGGAATAAAGGTCCTATCCCTTTACTCCATCTCATGTTATTTATTGAGAGAGGACTTACGCCTGGCCTACAAGGCATTCTCTGATCCAGCCCTGATGAAAATATTACATATTCTCAAGAAAAATAGTACGAGGGTTATGCATTCCATGATCATTCCATGGACCTCTAGCTTATTTGTGACTCAGAACTAGCTGGAGAGACAGATTTGTATCCAAAAAGTTACTTCATCTATGGAATAAACTTCTCCATCTTCATAAAACAAAGCCTGTCCCTCACTGTCTTCAAAAAATAATTTGAATAACTGGATGGGGACCATAAATTCACTCCCAGTACTGCCCATGTCCCTTATGGATGACTTAGGGCTCCAACAACCAAAGACCAATTACCCTGATACTACCCCACCCCATATCTGGGGAATTAATATATAATATTGTCATATCCTGGGTATTATTGGCTGAGCTTGTAAAGGCTCCTGTGCCATTAGCCTTGTAATTACCTATGAGCCTATGAACCCTGCACAGATCATTGATATAGGTTGTATGTGTGTCAGATGCGGGAATTGTGGGAACTGCCTACATGGAGCAGCATCATACTATAAATTACACATTGTGCATTGCATATCCCCCAGCAGTTTACAGAGTAGAAGGCCTTCCAAGTGATATAGTAAACATCATGTGGAGCAGGTGGGGCCTGGATAGCAATGTGGGAGCAGATGCATATCCCAGCAGTATTTTCTTCCTAGCAACATTGTGCTACATGTGCTTCTGAATGGTCTCCTCCCTGAGTGTTGCTGCTCACCACACTATTTTACATAATATACTGCCCCCTTGTTTCAGAATACGTCCTTCTTATACTTTAGGCATTTGAAACACATTTGTGGTAGCATTTTCATTATTTAAACACATACCAAGAAGAAATGTTGGGCTGGTCAGTTTCCAGCTTGAAGTTGCAAGAACCCAAACAAATCAGTTAATATACAGGGAACCCAAGTAATCTCAATAGGGGTGTCAATAGTTGTTTCACCTAGAGTGTTCCACCTAAGAATCTTAAATCATTTTAGAGAAGTGAGGCTTTAAATTCACAGCTAGTTATCAGGCATAGAAACAACTTCATGAAGTTGGTGGCCATGACACCTATCAGCAGTATATTCTGAACTATTTATGGCTTTGCACATAATTTCAAACATAAGGGTAACAGGATTTTCAAAAATATGGGATCACTTTAATTGATATAATGTTACTGTGCAGCATATTAATTGCATGAGGTTACCCATAGCAACATCAACATGTTTTCCATTCAGCAGGGAGAATTAAGAAATGCAAATGCAGTTATATAGATTGTAGACTACCAAAGATTTACTCAATCATTCAAACTGTTAAGATTTTCATCTCTGTTAATTTCCCCAAGTCTTGCTGTTCTCCACATTAAATAATACTTGAGTGATGTGTAGACAACATATCTAAAATGTTTATATTGAGGAAACAGGGAAAGAGAGCTCTTATTTGCTATATAAACTCCAAACAGTTAACATATATGTAAGTGCAAGCTTGCATAAGGAATCAAAACACTGGTAATTGAAATAGCTAGATAACTAAGGGACTGCAGAAGAAAGACAGTTAAGAATAAAAGTGTAACTAAGAGATGACAGGTAAAACAGAGTGCTGTAAACAAAACAGTTACAAGGCTAATAGGTATTGTAGCAGGTAAACCTCCATTTTACTAGGATATGATTATTTAACTTTCCTTCCGTCAAAATCTATTCAAACTGATAAAACGTGCTGTGCAGACACACAGACACAGGGTATTATAACTATTTATGTTAATGTCAAATGCTACCAGGTTAGAAAAATGCATAGCCATCTTTCAAGCTCATGACACAAGTACTTTAAAACTATTTAATAAATCAGTTTAGTCCTTATTGAATCAGTATCTAAACATTCAGGGCCATTTTAACTCTGTTCTAACTTCTTTGGGCAAGTCAATGTAAATGTTTAGATCATAGTTGTGCCATGAGATGGATTTTTTTGCTGCTACCATTACACAGAAAGCATTAGCCATACAAAATCTAACACAAAGTGGCAGGTCAATTTGGGCCCCAGCCTGTTTTCATTCTATAGGTCCCCTGGCCCCTGGACCATTATTATGCTACTACTGCTGTCACTACCAGCCAGCCTGTCACTGTGCAAAAAAAAAAAAAAAAAAAAAAAGGTGATAGCATTACAAAGAAACAGAGCATCTCACTGAAGGTTCCAGCACACTAAATCATACATAGTGATTATAGCATTCATGTTTGTAGTGCTGATAAAGAAGAAGCAGTAAGTCACATTGGATGATTTATTGAAAACAAAAGAAGCACATAAACAACTTTTGGATTCTAGATTTTATTATAGATTATTTTTTTATCCCTCTCAGGAATTTAAACAATATATAAATGAGTTTTCCAAAGTATAATGTGGATTCTGGTACTATTAGCTCAGAGCTTATTGTTCATTTTCCTAGAAGAAAGTATTTTTACATTTTACCTAATATCCATAAAAGTAGGAACCGAGTCCAGTTGTGTCAGGTACTGGCTCATTAACAAACTATAGCTTTACCTTTATTTGGAAAAATGTTTTGAGCCCTCTGTTGCCCTTTGTTCATGCATGTTTTTACAGATCACTGGTAACACACAGCTTGATTGGGATCGGTATATTATCCTAATAAAATGGGGGCTTTGCTACTGCATATTATTTGCCTTTTGTTTAAGCATCTGTTGAGAGTTTTATATTTTGTTTGTGGAATAGTGTTTGTATGTCTAAAATAAAATTATACTCTGTGCTTGTTGTGTGTGTGTGTGTGTTTGTGTGTGTGTGTGGGGGGGTGTATTTGTGAGCTGAGAAACTGCATTAACAAACTGCCAAACAGTCATTTTTGCTCATGAAGTTAAGTTTATTTAAAAGTACTTGTTAAACATTTGGAATGTATCAGACATGTTCACATATGACTTAAATGTATGTGTTTTAATGCTTCTTTCTTGGACACCACCTGTATTATAAATGTGGTAAAAGAGTAAAGGAAGACACAAACAGCCTGCAAGTGCGAATTCACTAACTATATTGTCCACTAGAGAGGCCTGTTATCCAAAATGCAGACTGACTGTCAATACAGTTCATGTAAGGTTGACAGTTTAATGTAAAACTTCATCATAACACTTACGTTTCATAATCAAGAGTGTGAAACTGTTATGGTGTGGTGCTAAACAATGTTTCCCACACACTACTAGTTTATATATAGTTCATTTTGGTTAATCAAACGTCAGTAACACAAGGTTTGACGTAAAAGTTCCACATAACATTTACATTTCATCAGCAAGTAGGTTAAAGTGAACTGCTGATCAATGTTTTCCACATGCTGGTATTTGCAGTTTAAGCCTCTAGCAAAGTACACCATTACCTGGAAATTGCATTCATAATCTGTAAAGATTTAATATTTTGCCTGAGGAATATCTGTGCTGCAAAGTACTAAAGATAAATTGTTTAAGGCACTACAAAGAAATTGCACTGGTAAAGTATAACTCTTAAAATAGCATACCTGGAAACTGGAACTTGGGGAAAAATAATTTGGTTGGTAAAGGACTTGAAAGGAAATAAGGTACAGAATATCTGGGAGTTATGCAGAAGGTATAAAAACATACTCATCTAAAAATTTTGAAACAGTCATAAATGGTATGTTTTGACATATTGTGGGCTAAGCTCCAGAAGGAAAGGTTATAGTTACATCACCAAATAGGCATTTATCTGTCACACTTCTGACAGATACAATTGAAAACTATGAGATATCATTTTTCATTGTTTCATTTGTGCATGTATGTATTGCCTCACGTGCACTACCTAGCTATATAGCTATATAGATACATCCATAGAGTAAGAATATATATATTGGCTTTACTGGAAAAGATCACCCAGACTCTGCTACAACTTGCTGTGGTTAGTTTGCTTTTGCTTGCTTATATTTTGTATTACTTTATTGCCTTCTTCTATTTTGTATACTGTGATTTTTTTTATACACTGTGTTTTACATGTATACTGCTTTTAATTACATATTAAAACTAGGAAAGGGACCTCAGCTGTGTCTCTTGTGAGTCACACAGAAATTTAAACTTAAACTCAACTGTCTTTCTAGTTGCCTGCCCCTTAAGTTAATTTGACCACATATCTTCTTCCCTCTCCCCTTTCATTGGCTGTTGTGAGTAGGCACAAAATTATCATTTTGTGAAATCACTTCTTTTCAACTCTTTACATTTATTTATTCCATAGAACCAGAATACAAATTGACCACCCTCTTTCAATCTATCTTGCTTTTTTTAAAATTAGTGGCTCTCCACTTAGACAGCTAAAGCTTAATTTACCCCCCTCTTTCACAGCTAATTGCTTAGTGCACACTGCAGTGCTTAGGATACTAACTCATGTTTTGTCTTACCTTTAAAATCTGTAACATCTATTGCAAGACCGCCAATTACTGGTGAGCCCACATTCTACTTCTCAGTAGTCATCTTGGGATTAGTGATTCTGTTTTCTCCTGGTGAGAGAAGGAGCACAGGGACATTATTTCCTGGAGACCGCTGATCACCGGAAACCTAATAACTGCTTCATAGGTGACAGCTTAGAATTTGTGCCTATATTCTGCTCCTGGTGAAAGAAGTAGCAGAGTGTATTGATTCCTGTTTCTGGTTGAGTAGTGAGTGTCTGTCCTTGTCTTGTAGTCCAGACAGGTATGACCCTAGCCCTGAGTAGCATCCTGCCATCACCCAGAGTGATACCACAGTACAAGGACAAAATGATTGACTTCAACAATTGGCTAAGCTTCTGGTGTCATTCTAAGGGGATCCAGTATCTGTCTGCCTGGGATGACATGATCGACAAACCATGATGCTTTGCCAGAGATGGCCTGCACCTGTTGCCCTTGGGATTCCAGATACTGGCTAAGGCTCTTGCCACCCCTATGGTGCCTTTTTTAGGCAAGATTCAAATGACAAATTCACCACCATAACAGGTACAAGCAAGGTAAATCTGAGGGTAATGCTACTTAATTCTAGAAGTCTAAACCTCAAAATGCACTCACTCGAGGCACTCCTTAAAATGGAAAACATCAACATCTGTGCAGTGACAGAGACCTGGTTCAAGGCTCCAAAGAGCACCCCTGCATTACCAGACTATAATTAATACCACACCTTTCGGCCATCTAACCTGGACCGAAGCAGTAAAGGCAGAGGCTTGTCCATATTCATTAAGGACATCGACACCTCCAGGCTAGTTGCTCAGCATAATGCATCTGAGATTATCCACGTGCAACTAACTCTGGGCAAGACCGCAATGCAAATTGTAGCTTGCTACATATCCCTCACCATGCCCCACGATTCCCACTCCTCATTTCTTGATACACTGGAAAATATTAGGGTACAACCTAACACCCTAATAATGGGCGATTTCAACTACCCCCCCATTAACTGGGAAAACTACTCATGTACCAACTCTTGCGCTCAGCGTTTTCTGGAATTCATAAATTCCAATGCCTTGGATCAACTTATCCATACCTCCACCAGGGGCAGCAATATCCTAGACCTGGTCATTACCAACATGGGCAACTGGTGTTCCAAACCAGTGGTCAATTCCTTGTTGGTCAGATCCGACCACAAGCAAATCACCCTAGACGTCCACATCCCACCCTCCCACCCCCATTAGGGAAACCACTGTAAAAATAATTCTCCAAAGTCAACTTCATGCTTCTTAAGACAGAAGTGGCAAACTTCCCGACACCCATGCTGATGGACAATAGAGATACGACTGCTGAATCCTATACAGTTGCACTTTATAAGCACTTACATGAGTGCATGGATCATGCAATCCCCAACAGGACCAAGATGCTATCCTCCAAAAAAAGGAAGCCAATCTGGTGGCCCCCTGCTATAAACAAACTCTACAACAGAAGAAAGAAACTGTTGCAAAAAAGAGTAAAATCCCGTGATTGGAGGAATTCCATGGTCAGCCTCAGAAAGAAGCTAAGATCCCTCATAAAATCCTCCAAAGCTAGTTACGAAAACAAAATTGCCACTGATTCTAAAGACAACCACAAAGCATTCTATGGCTATGTCAAGAATCTCAATGGCAACACTCAGATCTGCTCTGAGTTACAGCACAATGGCACTAAATATACAGAGCAAACTGATATTGCCAACATCCTGGCAGATAGGTTCAGTGCTAACTTTACCCCTCTCTCATCCCCTAAAGGGCCCATCTCTATACTGGAAGAATGCAAAGTACTTGTAATCACGACTGCACAGGTAAAAAAAACACTCTCCAAAGCCAAGAACATAGCATCCATGGGACCTGACAACATCCCAGGCTGCATTCTACATGAACTACAGAACAAACTGGCACCCCACCTAAGTGCTATGTTCAATCATAGCCTCACCTCAGGCTTTGTGCCCACTGAATGGCGCACAGCAATGGTTATCCCACTCCACAAAGGGGGAGCTCCCACGGACCCCGGAAACTACCGCCCCATTAGCCTGATGAGCCTGGTGTGCAAGGCTATGGAGCGTATCATCATGGAACCTATAAACAATGACATTGGTAATCTCCAAACTCTGGACCCTACCCAGTTCGGGTTTGTAAAAGGCAGATCATGTCTCCTAAACCTGATAGACTTCTTTGAAGCAGTCACCAAAGCCATAGATGAGGGTAAAGTGATTCACACAGCCTATCTAGATCTCACCAAGGCTTTTAACACCATCCCACACTCTGGAATTATAGGCAAACTCACTAAACTAGGTATAAATCCCTATGTCACAAGATGGGTTGCCAGCTGGATCACTGACAGAACCCACACTGTGAAAGTAGCAGACTCTAAATCCAACGTCAGACCAGTGACAAGTGGAGTACCACAGGGTTCAGTCCTAGGTCCTCTCCTGTTTGGTATCTACTTCTCTGAAGTACAGGCTAACACAGAAGGTCTTTGTCTAACAAGGTTTGCAGATGACTGCAAACTAGGAGCCATAATCAAAACTCCTAATGATGTGGGCATCCTACAAAAGGGCCTCACTGAAACAGATGCTTGGTGTCAAAGCCATGGCCTCAAGCTCAATGCCAAAAAGTGCATTGTCATCCCCTTTTGGTAAAAACTCTGTACCCATGAACTACCACATAGGAGGTAGTCTACTTAACACTGAAAGTGTGATAAGAGACCTTGGGACACAGGTGGACAGTAGTCTTTCCTTTGATAACCACATTGCAACAGTAGTTAGGAAATCCTTCTACGTGGCACACCTCATCACAAAAGGTTTCTCATCCAGGAAAAAAGAGGTCATTGTTCCCCTCTACTCATCACTCATTAGACCCATTATAGAGTACAACGCCCGTTTTGGTATGTACCTCACAAGACATCTACAACAACTGGAATGGCCACAGAAATACCTCACAAAGAGGATTACTGGCCTCAAACAGATGCCCTAAGCAGACCATCTCAAAAAACTCCAGCTTTACTCTGTCACATATTGCCTACTCAGAGGAGATCTCTGCCTAACATACAAAGCTATGTCAAACCAAGAGCTGTTGGACATGCTCCATGTAAAGTAATCCCAATCCCTCCGAGCTACACACTCTAGGGACCTAAACCTTGTCACCACAATAAACAGAACATGCTGGAGGGATAGATTCCTGTCCCAGAGACTTCTCATACTCTGGAACAAACTACCTATCTATATCAAACAAAGCTCCTCAATAGCACTCTTCAAGAAAAATCTTGATGATTGGATGGGAGATGGGAAATTCACCCCGGGATCACTTTTGCGGCTCTGCTTGACAGGGGCACAGGAAAATAATTTTCTTGGGTGGCAAAAGCCAGGGTACCATTTGGCTAGGCTTATATAGGCCCTAGGCTAATAGCCTAGTACCTACCTATGAACCTATGATATTCCTTATTGGCCTACTTGTTATTTAAGACATGTACCACATGTACCAGGAAAAGGTTACAACAAGCCTACAGACCCTTGCATCATTTGGGACAAGACTGTGCATCAGCAAATAGGCTGTGGCCTGCTTCTCATCTTGGGATTGGTGCTAATGTTTTGCTTCTGGTGAAAGAAGAAGCAAAGGAGTATTGTATCCCAGCAGTGTGAAGCTGTGGTGAGATCAGCACTAGTAGTAACCAGGCAGAAGCTATTCATGTGACTTGACTCCCCTCTTTTTATCATTCTTGACCAGCTAATTCTTTGTTTTCAGTAAGTACTGCTTGATTTGTTACTAACTTCAGAATATCAGCCTAAATACTTCATGCTTAATTTCATCAATCTCTACTTGCAAATAGGACAACTAGTTTGCAGTGACAAGCACTGTCCCCAGGGTTGCAAACCGGATACTCTTGACATTGCTTTATATTCTCACTCCAACTGTCTAATCAATAAAAAAAGGGTCTGTTGCCATGGATATGAACTTTCCCACTATCTCTGTTACCAGCTTGGTGGATATGGGCATCCTGAGGCAATGTAGAAATTGCCTCATGTCTACTGACAACCAAGTAATTCTAAAATAAACTGATACGGTATGTGAGAGATGTATTTATACAATGTCACCAGAGGCAAATCTCTCATATAAAAATACTCCTAATGTCAATAAGGTTGCCAATAGTACACACACAGCACCCATCACACACAATTCAAAGAAGACATATAGACCCACATATGCTGAGGCACTAAAATGTAACCTTCCTAAATCCCAAAGACCTCCAAGATGAAGTACACATGACAAATATCAGCAGCAGCCCCAAATGCACATTTTCAAAACAACACCTACATCAACACATACAGCCACATCCCATGGAGCCTCTGCTTCAAAGCCTATAAAGAAAGCCATGACACAATCCAAAATTCTGGTCACTGAAGACTCCATCATGAGACACACTGATGTCCCTTTCACCAGGCTGAGTAAGGAGAAAGTCACAGTGATTTGGTTAACAGGGCTAGGATCTGGCACTTTACGCACACACTCAGATCAATGGACCGCAACTACCAGTGTGACTCAGTCATAGTCCATTTGGGTGTAAATCACCTGAGATCTACCTCCCTAGATTATATGATGAAAAACATCATGGAACTCTTGGAATATGTGTCAGGCTGGTATGAGCCTAGCACTGAGCAGCATTTTACCTTCTAAAAGGATGGTGCCACAGTATGAACAAAAGATGACTGACTTTAATAATTGGCTTAGTTTCTGGTGTCATTGTAAGGGGGTGGAATACCTATCAACATGGAAGGAAATGGTCAATAGACCGCATTGCTTTGCAAGGAATGGTTTGCATCTCTCCCCTCTAGGCTTTTGAAAATTAGCTAAAACATTGTCTGCCCTCATAGTGCCTTTTTTAGGCAATGCCAAACTCTAAGTACTTCTGACATAGCAAATCAAAACTAAGAAAATTTAAGGGTATTACTGCTCAGTGCTAGGATTCTAAATAAAAAAACTCCACTCCCTATAAGGTCTCTTCACCCTAGAGAATGCTGATGTCTGTGTGGTTGCTGAGACATTGTTAAAAGTGATGGAGGTCACACTGGCAGTGAAAGGTTATAATGCCTTCCACACATTTAAACCAGCTTCTACATAGACAGGGACTAAAAGTGGAGGTGTTTCAATTTACATCAAAAATAAATATACCTCAAGGCTGGTCAAACAGGACAATGCACTTGAGCTGCTCCATGTTCAGATCACAATAGGCAAAATCCAATACCACTTCTTTGCAAGCTATTGGTCCCCCTGTATGACCCAGGAAACCCTTACCATGTATATAAACCTATTGGAAACACTCACCATCCAACCTAATACCATATTCATGGGTGACTTTAACTATCCCACCATTTACTGGGAATCCTATACGACACCAAAGGTAGAGACACAGAGATTCCTGGATTTTGTAAACATAAACACCCTAGACCAGATTGTCAGTACATCAACCAGGGTGCGACCATACTGGATCTGGTCCTCACTAATATGGGAGAGTGCTGCACACCCCCTAGTGTAATGGCTTTCCTTGTAAAGTCAGACCACAGAATGGTCTCCTTTGAAGTAAAAATAAAACCTGGATCCCCAGCTAACCCTGGAATATTTTGGAACTAATCTGAGGCTAACTTCCTGCTATTAAATGATAACCTGGCAAAATTTCAAGCTCCCATAAACACTGAGAATACTGTTGTCTATGCAAAACTGTTCACAGAAACCCCATAAAGCATGTTAATAGCTGCATAGAGGCAGTTGTACTCACCAGGATGAAGTACAGAACTAACTCAAAAAACAAACCACGCTTGTGGAATCTTAAAATCAATAGGCTGTATAACAGAAGGAACAAAATCTTAGCAAAAATTAGGAGGTGTAGCATCCAGCAGGATAAAAGCACTCTTATCAAACTAAACACACAACTCAGAGGACAAATAAAGTCTAACAAAGACAAATGTGAGCTCAGTTGGGCCTTCCAAGCAAAAGACTTCCACAAGGCATTCCTTAGCTATGTCAACAGTCTCAAATGCAATACACAATTATGTGCAGAGCTCATTGTAAATGGAGCCAGCTATACTGAGCGAGAAGATATAGCAAACCTACTGGCTGATAAATTCAGCTCCAACTTTACCCCTCTCTCCCTTCAACCTTCTCTCAGGAAACACCCCTTGCTATCACTAGGGAACAGGTCCTTAATGCCTACTCTAAGGCCAAGAACATTGCTTCAATGTGCTCAGACAATATCGCCAGATGCATCCTAAATAGCATGAAACATGACCTATCAGGTACTCTGGAATTGCTATTTAACTGTAGCCTCCAAACAGACTTTGTGCCTCATGAAAAGAGAACAACAACAGTCATCCCTTTGCACAAATGTGGGTCATCTACAGACAGGGTTGCCAGATTTCCAACCAGCCAGGTAGGGACAAAAAAAAAGGTCTTTCACGGCAAGTGAAGACCAAAAAAAAAAAAAAAGCACTAAACACGGAGCTTTTCAACACAAGTAGCTCCGTGTTTAGCAATTTTTCATTGGCCCGTATTCCGGCATACGGGCCAATCAAAAATCGCTAAGCACGGAGCTTCTCGTGTTTAATGCGGAACATTGCAGTTCCGCATTCAACACAAGAAGCTCCGTGTTTAGTGATTTTTGATTGGCCCATATGCCAGGTATACGGGCCAATCAAAAAAAAAAAAAAACAAAGCGGAGGCTGGCCGGGATTTAAACCGGCAGGGCGGGTCTCAGGATCAGGCTGCTTATCTCGGGACAGTCCCGCCCAAATAGGGACGTCTGGCAACCCTGTCTACAGACCCTGGAAACTGCAGACTCATAAGTCTCACTTGTCTTGTATGCAAAGCCATGAAAAGAATTATCATGGAAATTATCAATAATGATATAGTAAACTTCCCAGACACTGGACCCAACTGGACTTAGTTTTGTCAAGGGTAGGTCATGCGTACTCAACCTGGTGGACTTCTTTGAGAAGGTCACCATAGCAATGGATGAGGGAAAAATGGTTCACACTGCCTACCTTGACCTGGTCAAGGCATTTGACACAATACCCACACAGGCATTGTTGACAAACTCAGGAGGTTAGGAACAAACCCATATGTCACCTGGTGGATAGCCAACTGGCTCACAGACAGGACCCAGGAAGTTGGAACTGGGGAGGCCACCTCTACAAAGAGGCCACTCACAAGTGGAGTCCCTCAGGGATTTGTCATTGGACTGCTTCTTTTTGGCATTTACTTCTCTGAGGTCAAGCCCAATGTAAATGGTCTCTGGCTGACTAAATTTGCAGATGATTGCAAATTAGGAGCTGTCATTGAATCCCACACTGACACAAATGTTCTCCAGGAAGGGCAGGCTTAGACAAACAACTGGTGCCAGAGCCATGGAATAAAGCTAAATGTCAAGCACACATAGTAGTATTCTTCAGGAAGTCATTTACACCTGGTAACTATCATATTGACAACACACCCCTAAGAGCTGACTCAGTAGTCAGGAACTTAGGGACACATAGACAGTAATCTACAGTAGTAAGGAAATAATTCTATGTTGCACAAATGATAAACAAATGTATGGCATCTAGGTCCAAGGAAGTCATTGTTCCACTGTATTCGGTATTCATCAGACCTATCACTGAGTTCAATGCCCCTTTGGTATGTACCTAACCAGGCATATCCAACAACTGGAACATGCATAGAGGTTCTTCACTAAAAGAATACAGGTTATAAGTAAAATATTCTACGCAGACCGCATCAAGACCCTATCCCTGTATTCTGTCTTCTACAGGCTGTTGAAGGTTGATCTATGCCTGGCATACAGGGCATTGTCAGATCCCACTCTGATGGACCTCCTGAATATCTACAAAACAAACAGCACCAGAATTACCCATTCTAAAAACTTAAACCTTGTTTGTGATATAAATAGGACCTGCTGGAAAGACAGGTATGTATCCCAGAGACTACCTTCTTCTCTGGAACAGTCTTCCTATCCATGTGAAGCAGAATTCCTACCTATCCCAATTCAAGTGCAACTTGGACAATTGGATGGGCAACATGAAATTCATCCCTGTTTTGGCACCTATGTCTCTAATGGACAGAGGCAACTAGTAAATGGTACATCTCCCTGGCCTCTGCTTGTAAATGTTTCATCTGCCAAGCCCCTGCTTACACTTATCAAAGGCCCTTATGGTCGTTAACCTAGTACAGTGATGGTGAACCTATGACATGTGTGTCAAAGGTGACACACCAGAGTTCAACAACACTCAAGTTGTTGAAGAAACTAAATGAACAAAAATATGAGAAATATGTGATCCTGCACTTATTTAGTAAAACTCAGCAACAAAAAAGTCATTAATTGATATTAATCAAATCAAATACAACGTGTTCCATATTTATTTCAGTTCAATTCAAAGTTACTACTAAAAGTAGGGTATTTTTTTGGTTCCAGTATTTTAAGCCCAATTATTAGTATGCATATCATTTTCCCTATTGTAAGTCATTGATTTTTCTTTTACTTTTATAATACACAGCAGCACACATGATTGGACTGTATTTTTTTTAAATAAATGAATATGTAAAGAATTGTTTCTCTTTTGTTTGGGGGGGGGGGGGTTGACACTCCAGCAGAGTCAAGATAGGCATTTTCCAAATTTTTGACACACTGAATCCAAAAGGTTCGCCATCACTGGCCTAGTAAACACCTATGAACTATGAACCTATAGATATCTCTATCTACATATATATATATATATATATATATATATATATATATATATATATATATATATATATATATATATACATATATATGTGTGTGTGTGTGTATCTTTTTCATTCCAGCAATAAATGCATACATACATACATACATACATACATACATACATATATACATACATACATACATACATAGTGTTGCATTTCCTTTGTTCCCATTAGTCTGTGTGCGAATCCACTATGTAAGAGTGAGATATGAAACTTCAAAACCTTGGTAATTTTTCCAGCTACATGAGTAACAGCAGATCAACTGAAGCAGAGAATGGAGGGGGGGGGGGGGTGTTGGTTTTGATCCTCTTTGAAACATACACTTTTTTAGTGCTATGGTCTTAGACTTTGACTAGGGTCTGTGCATCTAAAAACACCTATTTATTTATAGCAGTATATCTGAATTTAGATTCAAGGCAGCTTGTCAAAGTATGTTTTCTTTATATGAATATTATATGTAGTTATATTAAATACTACATGAGAGGCTCCATATTCACTGATTCTACAACACTATCACCATATTTCAATTAAAACAAAGCAAATTTATATCACTCATAGTTATCAACTAACTCCCTTGTCTAAAAAACAAAAAAAAAGAATGAATACTTTTAGAAAAACTGAGACAAGTACTCCTACAAGTATCTACTCCCAGTAACAATGTTAACCTCCAACTATCTGGGGATATTGAACCTAATCCTGGAACCCCCCCTTCACAATTCAAACATTCACAGACCTAAAACCAAGTCCCAAAATTCATACCAAGAAATAAAGTTCTATCATATCAATACAAAACTAGTGGTAACAAATGGGCAGACGGTATAGCCGGATATTAAACTATATACCAGTTATATTGTGCATTACTGAAACTTAGCTTAAGCCAGGATTAAAAGATGAAGACATTCTACCACTTGAACACAGAATAATAAAAAAAGACAGAACCTCTAAGAGGGTGACTAAGCAATATTGTCAAATAAACTACTGGCAACTCTCAACAACTATCCCATAGCAAACATTGAAAATGCAGAGCTACTAATCACACATTTCCACTTAAACAAATACATTTTTATACTGTTTTCACAAATTCCCTAACAAACAGCATAGTAAAAGTAGAAAACATCATTTCATGGATTGCTTCAACCATAAAACAAACCGCAATACTAGATGATGTTACCATTGATTGCTGTAATACAGCTACTTCAGTATCATGTGAAAAACACTCATAACCTTAGATATGTATGGGTTAATCCAAATTATAATCTATCCAACCAGAATAGATAAAGCCACAGAAAAACAAAGTACATTCAGTTGGATAGTTTCCAAATAACATACCTCTCAACTGTACAGATTTTCGCAAAATGTCCAGATTTTTTCCTCATATTATTGGTCTGTTTCTCATAAAATTGTGGTTTTCTGACAAATCATTTGTAAGTCATTGAGGGTTGAAGTTAGAAAATAAAGACAGACATTTGCGTTCAGACTTCATATCCTTCAGAAAATTCATGCTAATGCAAAACATGTTATTCTATTAACTTTCTAAGTTTGTAAGAGTAATATTTAAAAGTGTCCCTATTTTTGGGCCTTCCCCCCCATTATTTATGGTTTTGTCCAGATTTCTTGCTCTGAGAGGTTAAGAGGTATGCCAAAAATGTTTTATCTACAAATGTTCTAATGGATTCTAAAACTGATAATTAATCCCACTTATACACTCTAGAAAAAAAATAAATAAAATACCATTATTTACCTCAGTCAGCTTCTAAACAGCAGTTTAACACATCCTCATTTATTTACTTACACAGTGCAACTGGACATCATGTAGATGTTTGTCTGAAGCTATACAGGTTTTCAGTCAGATACTCCTTAATACCATTGGGTACCTGCGCTCCTTTGCATAAAAAGAAAATAAAATCTAACTTATCTTTCTGAGAGATATTTCACACAAAACGAATGATAACCCTTAGGGACAAAGAATGGAAAAATAAAAAAACTGGCACAAATACAACAAACCTACAAAACAGTTTAAAACCAAGTAAAAAGATGGTTCAAAAAGACAAAGCTAAATACTTTATTGGCCAACAAACACTACACAGTAACAACCCTAAACAATTTTAGCATTCAATTAACAGTCTTATCAAAGCTGGTAAGCAGTATCAACCCATTCCTTTACCAGATGAAACTCCTTATAATGTTGCATACAAATTCAATTCTCACTTGATTTAAGCTGTTACTTCTTAAGTATAGCAGTGTATACTCTCAAGAGCAAAAACACAAAAAACATTGTATACTCCACTTGATCTTTACTCAGTACCTATTCCATTAATATTAAAAAACTGTTATAAAAGCTAAAGTCATACCACTTGTTCCAATAATATTTCATTTGTGTTTATGCATTTATCCACTGTCCAAAATCAATTATCAGTAGATCTACAAAATAACATAATACTTCTACACAAAGGTGAGACCTCTGTATATTATCCAGTTTTAGATCAATAGCTATTTTATTCATATTTTACAGAATCCTCAAAAATGTACTCACAAGCAAATTATTGGATATCTCACACAAATAAGTTGTGTCCAATATTCAAAACTGATTCAGATTGAGTGAAAGCATTGAATCTGATCTAGTGTCTTTTCAAGATCATATCAATAAATAAACAAATCAATGCCTAGCTTGTCTCTTTCTGAAGTTGTCAAAAACTAGTATAACAGTTATTTTTGTCAAAGAACTTAGTGTCTAAGTGATAAAGCAGTCTTTCTACCTACCAGCCAGTACCAACAGGAGTCCCATGGTAATCTGTTCTATGTCATATACATTTAACATTCTTATAAAAGATATATATGTAACTTGAGCAAATGACACTTCAGTACAATATGCCACTGATTCTGTTCCAAATTTTAATGTCACCTCACTAGACAACTTTTATGCTATTGCGCAGCAATCCTTCACTATTCCACAACACTGGCTCATTCACTCAAGTGTATGACTAAATGTTAAAATAATAATATATATCTTCTTCAGTCCAGATAAACCAAAAATCAATTCTGAATTATCAATAGCAAATCCAGGCAATATTTCCATTTAACAGGTAAGTTTTAATAAATATTGGGAGTAATCATAGATATCTAAAATCTGACATGCACTGACTTTGCAGATAAGTAAAACAAATTATTAACGAGAAATGATAGAGACAAATGAGCAATATTTATCTGAGTGCATTGTTTCCGCAACTGCAAACACACTTCAACTTCCATCCTTATTATAACTTGATATGATCTTGATTTTCTTCCTAAACTTGAGTGTTGCTGCAGCAAAGCTGCAAAATGTGGAACAGATTTATGCTATATTTCATAAAGGGGCTATCTGTAGCCCAGTTAGATTATCCCAGTTAACCAATGGAAGTAAATAAATAAATACCCCATTACTACCAAACACTATAGAAGACTGAATGGTTAGAACTCCCAAACTTACCTTCGGTCATATCACACTGTTTAAATCAAACATATTTCCTCCTCTAACTAATCTAGTACACATATACAATCCCACAACTGCTCTTAGATTGGGAACTAAAAAAAGAAATAGTTACCTCAAACACAAATAACCATTCTCAGGATCTATTAAAAATGGAATTATATACCAGCAATTAATAAAAAGAAATCAAATGGCAACAAATGTGTAGTATAAATAAGACAACATCTGTACACCACATGGTATTCTTCATGTATAAAGTAAATTAAAGAAAAACAAAACAATTATGTATTCTTTTATGCAACTAAAAGGATAATCTTTTCCTTCATTTGCCATTCCAGAAATATCGCTCGCATTTCTAATTTTACCTCTTCTCTATTTCCTCCTTTTCATTCAGATTCCTAATCCTTCATTATTGTCTACTTACATATTTCTCTTTTCCTCTGTCCTTTACTTTTTCCCTCCTGTACATTTGCCTCTTGTTTAAATCTTGTTTTTTGCTATTTCTTTGTAGGTCATTTTCACTTCTAAAACCATACCGCTCAGTCTCTCAGCACAAGAAATCAGGACAAAGCCAAAAATGATGAAGGAAAAGGCCCAGAAATAGGGACAGATTTTAAATATTTCTCCTATAAACTCAGAAAGTTGTTAAAATATTAGGTTTTGCATTATGTTTTTTTCTGCAGGTTATGTAATCTGCGACATCCCAGTAATCACCCTGTCACAAATCTGCTGACCTGCCTGTGCCTCATAAGGTAAACCTGCATATTGTATCTGGAATTCACTATTTTATTAATTATGCCTAGACTTCTTTCAAGATGCTATAGCCCTCTACTCACCCTGTCACAAATCCGCTGACCTGCCTGTGTCTCACAAGATAAACTTGCATGTTGTATCTGAAATTCCCTATTTTATTTTATTGTGCTCAGATGTCTTTTGAGGTTAATCCCTCTACTTATGTATGTACACACTGTAGTTTGTGCAACATTCTTATTTTTACTCAATTGTAATGGCTCCCCATACATCACCACTCTGTGCTTTAGCCCCTCTCCCATTTCTTCTTCAGCTAAGGACCCTTACCCCTAGAGACAGTTCTGTCAAAAGTCTCTGATTCTACCTGCTGTTTGCTCATCTACTAAGACCTTTCTCTTCCTTAAATTTACCCCCTGTTTCTTATTTTCAATCATCTTGCAATTTTCCTAAACTCCAGCCTGCATCACCCAGTAACAGACAACTATACTTTTTATATCTCCTAAAGCTTGTATCTGATATTTATATTTCTGAATTCCACAGCCTCCAACATATATTGATATAGCTATTGACATC
This sequence comes from Protopterus annectens, assembly GCF_019279795.1. Taxonomy (NCBI): domain Eukaryota; kingdom Metazoa; phylum Chordata; order Ceratodontiformes; family Protopteridae; genus Protopterus; species Protopterus annectens. Next base: position 453,927,945 of record NC_056727.1, on the reverse strand, counting down.
TAGATTTATGTTCTTTTATTTGTCTTATCCACTCCCTCTAACATACTCTGTTAGTTATTAATGTAGTTTAGATTAGTCATGCACCCTTTCTTATAGCTAACTGCTGCATTCTTACCTGATTGTTTTTCTTTCTAGTAATATAGTAATATAATAGACCGGAGCCAGCCCGCTCCATTCACCCTCATCATGCTCGCTCTGTTCCCCTACCCTACCCCAATTCCCACCCATCCCTGATTCAATTTCCTTTATAACTATCCATCTTGACCCCACTCCCACTAAACCACTCTAACTTCCTGCTCTTCTTAACAATGTAGTCTAATCACTCCCATCTACACTCCACTTCTATCCCTACTCATTACAGCACATGTCACCTTCACCCTCCCACTCACTTCTTCCCCCTCCAGTCTTTTGTACTCATACAAACCTATCCCAATCACACTCTCACCACTCTCTTGCAATGCTTTCTCCTTAATCTCCATTATGTTTCTTCCATGCCTCTCATCCCTTCTTCTCTCCCTCACATACTCTCTTCTGCTACTCCTTTCCAAACTCACCTCATATCACACTTTGCTAATCCTACATCCCTATTCCACAACCTCCTCTCACTATACTACACACTCATATATTCATTACTCCTCTCCCATATTATTCTCACCCTTCTCCTGTACTGAAGTCACTCTTCCCAAAATCAAATTGCCTCCAATGTTCTCTTCTCTTTACAGAATCAAACAAAAATGTCTCCCTTTCTATCCTTTTATCACACTTCTCCTCCACCACTTCAATACTCTCCAGCTCTCATGTGACATTCATCCCAAACCTGGCCCCAGTATTAAGCCATCTACCCATACCACAGACTATCCAACCCCTTTGCACACAAATAACCCCAAACATCTATCCTTTTATTTCATCAACATTCAGAGTAAGACAACTGAATTCCACTTTTGAATAGACTAATATTCTCCTAACATAGTTACACTCTCTAAAACATGGCTAAAACCTCAACACAGACAATGAATTTCTTCCCCAGGATACATCATATGCCACAATCAAACACATGGAGGTGGAGGTGCTGCTATTGTTTACTCTGACCTTCTAACCCTAACCCCCATCCAACCCCCTCCACTCTGTTTTCCCCCATCAGAATTCATTATGGCAAATTATAAACCCAACATTCACAAAACCCTAACAACAGTGTCCATCTACATACCCCCAGGAGATAATATACCCTTATTGGATCAGATTCCCCACTAGATGTCTGACATTATACCTAATGAGACCATAATTCTCTGTGACATCAAGATCAATTGGCTAACCCTCTGCTCTAACTCTCCTACTGCTAGAATAAACCAGTATAGATTCACTCAACATATCTCTTCCCCCACTTTTCATCATAAGCCCATCATTGACTGGATACTTGTCTCTAGTCCTAACCTCTATCACTACCCTGAATCCCTACCAGACTCCATAAGTGACCATAGCACATTACACATCCAAAGATTCTCTCCCCAACACTCTCAACCTCACAAATGTAAAGAATGACAAAAGCTAGCTAACTTTGACCCTGAGACTTTTAACAACTTTCTCCTAGTTATAGACTGGTCCTTTCTATTAACCCTACCTCTAGATGAAGCTGTACCTCAATTTAACTCCATCTTTCTTAATACACTTAACTCTTTTGCCCCTCCCAGAATGGTTAGAGTCAAATCTGTGTGTTCTCCTTAGGTCACTAACTCTACTAGGTCTTAATTCACAAAACAGAAAATGCATGGAAACTCAGGACCAAAACCAAATCTCCCACCAACTTCCAAAAATATACGGAACTCCAGAATTTGACTAAAACACTGGCTAGAACTTCCTAACCAACTCTTATTTACTCAACTTCTCATTATCCACTCTATCCTGAACAAACCCTCCTCCTGCCCTAGTATCTCTACACTAATTTCCCTTTATACCCTCCCTCAATCCCTCAGAAGCTCTGACCAAGCCTATTAGAGATTCATAAACCTAAAAAATTGGTTGGACAGAATCTCTATAACTATTCTCCTGCCACCCAATGGAACAAGCTTCCCATGCCCCTCAGACATATTACCAATGTTCATGAATTCAAGAAAATGCTCAAACAACATCTAAGCAGCATCTGGTTATGTCTCTGTGATCATCCCATCTGAACTCTTTCTCTCTTCCATCTCTACTTTCTCCATATACACTCTCCCTTCCTCCCCCTAACTACCTCCCTTTATTCATATTTTCTGTTAAAATAGTCCCAGCATGAGTGTTATTGTTTCCTTCTACTTTTTTCTGGACTGTTACTTGTTTTCCTCACTCTCAGTCTCTTTTCTAATTTACATTATGTTATTATGTTAATTTTTTCTTGTATTGTTGTAATGTGAGCTTTCTTAATGTACATTACTTTTCATGTTAATTTTCTTGTATTGATGTAATGTAGAGCTTTTCTCCCTGGGCCTCCACTGTAAAAGGGCTTTTGCCCAGTCAGAGTCAGACTATCCCAGTGAACAAATGTTAAATAAATAAATAATAAATAAATATATGTCTGCAATTATTGAGTATTAATTAGTGACTTCAGTCCTCAATGATTTGTCAGAAAAACACAGATTTTATCAGGAACAGACCAAAAATATGAGCAAAAATCTGGACATTCTGCAAAACTCTGTACAGTTGGGAGGCATGCTTCTAATTTGTGTTTTTGAACATCACCTAATTTGCACATTATATGTCTGGAAACTACTGTCATAGTATTTTATTAGCGCCTGCTAATAATGGCATGTTATGTATTAATCAGCCATATGCCCTGTTTTTCCTCTATGTGTATAAATACATACATACATACATATGCATATATATAATGAGTTTATGATACCTGTTCAGAAAAAAAATTGTTTGAAACTAAACTTATTGAACCACAACTGAGAAAAACACATATAATTGTATAGAAAACTAACTAAATGGCACCCAACATGATTTTTTTGTGGGTTTTTTTTTTTTTTTTTGCAAGGGGAAAACCCTATTGTACACCTATAGCCCTTGCTACTTAAATATATCAACTTTGAGACTGCACTATAGAAGGAAAAGGACAAATTCACATTCTCTGCTATACCGTAATCTCATACACAAAAAAAATTCTAGCATTTTGCAATCAGATGACTACTTGATTGCTTGTTCCATAACGTATCTCTATTCAACTCCATGAATTTATGACTACTTGTATGGATCCCTATGACACAGAAAAGCTTATGATGACCAGAAAGCCTTAGCAAGACCATTTTTCCCACTCACAATAAGCCTTTCTGATTCTTAAAATACAGAACTTGCTGCAGACCACAAAGAACAGTCACAGGAAACCTAAACCAAATTTTGTATATAGAAAAGAAACCAAGTTTTTATTAAGTGCATTTCATCTCTCTTTGCCTGTGACTGTTCTTTGTGGTCTGCAGCAAGTTCTGCATTTTTTTTTTGTTTTTCAGATTTTACTAGTTGTGAAGTGCCTTTCTGATTCTTAGACTGCCCTACTGCTGAAGATTCCCAGTTGCTACAGTTTCAACATGGATGGAGATTCCACAGGTGGAGATGAATATCCAAACTGACAATCCAGGGGAGGGACAAATGAATGGTTTATCTAAAAAAAATTAATAAAATGGACAATAAACTGGACTCTTAAAAAGGAGAGCACAAAACAAATGGAACAGCTGAAAGAAATGATAATGCAACATAATACCCAGATTGCCAGTATGGAAGACATTGTAAATGACTTAGCGTGCAGAGTTAATGAACAAGAACGTCAAGTGGAATTTCTTTTGAAACAAACACCTCCTTGCTCAATAAAATGAATGCTCTAGAAAATAGATCAGGAAGGAACAATTTCTGGATATATGGCTTGCCAGAGAAAACAGAAGGAGACGCGCGGTAAATTTCTTTACATCTTGGCTACCTAATGTTCTAAATCCACAGGAGTCCCTTTCCTATGGCATAGAAAGTGCTCATAGGTCACTAGTAATTTCTTCATCTTCTAAAAAGGCAAACTCAATGCCAGATCTATAACTGTATGCTTTCTCTCATCTCAAGACAAGGAACTGGTATTGAGAACAGCTTGGGAAAACTCCCCAGTTAAGTTTAATGACATCATCATAAGATCGTATTCATCTGCAGTGATTACAAAAAGAAAGGAATATTTACCATTAATTAAAGAACTGAAAAAGAAACATTTGAAAGTTCATCTTTTGTCTCCTGCAAGTCTTAAAGTTTTCCTTCTGGATGACACCAAAGCCTTTGACACGTTAGACTCTACTGTTTCATATCTACTAAACAATAATATTATAGATCAATCAAAAGAAATAGATTGTAGTGGCTTTTCACTTAAGCGTCAAGCAGAGAAGAACAACTGGAAATTAGGGGACAAAAAAAAGAAAAGAGTAAAAGACAAATAGTTCCTTAACTACTGCTCCTTTTGTTTGTATTTACATTAGCAACTGTCATGCATTCAAAACTACTTAAATGAAATTTTAACTTATAAATACACCATAAAATAAAAAAGGTATTTTTTTATTTTATTTTATCTGCTCTTGTCTATATGCTTTTGTTTTTACTAAAGCATTCTTAACATAACACTATACAACAGACTATTTGATTTATAGTAAAGTATATTAAAGTATTAAAGTAATGCATATGGTATCTCTTTAATAACTTTATGTCAATACAAAGCAACTCACTATGTACAAATGTATTTTGGGATGTACCTTACTAGACATCTGCAGCAACTGGAAAGACCCCAAAAGTACCTCACCAAGAGGATCAAAGGGCTCAAACAGATGCCATATGCTGTCCAGTTAAAGAAACTCCAGCTCTACTCAGTGGCATACCACCTGCTCAGAGGCGATCTGTGCCCGACATATAAAGCCACGTCCAACCCGGAATTAATGGACATGCTGCACCTCAGAAAATCCAAAACCCATCGAGCTACGCGCTCGAGAGACTTGAACCTCAGCACTGAAATAAATAGGACATGCTGGAGGGACAGATTCATAACCCAGATGCTCCTTTCACTCTGGAATAAAATCCCAGTCCAGGTTAGGTAGAGTCCCTCATTGACTCTCTTCAAGAGGAATCTTGATGAGTGGATGGGAGATCGTAGGTTTACCCCGGGTATCACTTCTGTGTCACTGTTAGACAGAGGCACAGTATACTAACCTCGAAAAAGGACATAGCAAAATTAATTTAAAATGGGTGGCGAAAGCCAAATACATTCTGGCTAGGCTTATAAATGCCCTAGGGCAGATACCCTAGTATGAACCTATGAACCTATGAACCTATATATATGTGTGTGTATATATATATATATATATATATATATATATATATATATATATATATATATATATATATATATATATATATATATATATAGTTTCACTTCATAATCTTAAAATGCTCGAATTTCAGCATTCCGAGACCATGAAGCTGAAAATGCAGAATGCCGAAAGTGCATAAGAGTGAATTTGAATATCTCAAATCCACGCTTATGCATTTCTGGTAAGTTACGTGAAGTGCTTGGCTGGTATGGTGTTTGGAATTGAAGGTGAGTGAGTGAGTGTGTGTGTTTTTGTACGTTGTATGTGTGGGCAAGGAAAGGGAGGTGTAAGTACGAGTGTGAGTGTTGGATTTGTTGGTGTTTGTGTATGTGTGATGAGTATTTGTGTGTGAGTGAGTGTAGAATGCCGTGGTGTGATTTTTTTTTTTTTTAGTTATGTGCGATCTCGGAGTTGGTATATATAAGTAGAGGGTGGTGTGCTTACAAGTAGTGTAGGGTTGTGTGGTTCGTGTGCTGTGGGTAGAATGGTGTGTGTGTTATGTGGTGTGTGGTGTATGCATGTTCATGATTGTGTGATTAGTGATTGTGGGTTTTGGGATTGTGAATGGTTCGGCTTCATAGTTTCAAAACGCTGAAATTCGAGATTTCAGCATTTCGAGATTATGAAGTGAAACTATATATATATATATATATATATATATATATATATATATATATTTTTTTTTTTTTTTGCTCATGCCTTTCAAAGCTTTTTCTAAATATTTAAAAAAGTGAAGTCTTTATCTAAAACCAGCCTGGTTCATTCTGCATGGTATAACACACTGCACTTACTGCACAAGTTTTATAATGGAATCTATGCTAAAAATATCATTGTTTTAAATAATCTTTTCAATAGCTGCATTTATTAGACTTTTAATGTAAGATTTAATGCTTTTAAATGTTTCACTAACATTTCATGTTTAATTTGCTATATATATATATATATATATATATATATATATATATATATAAAAATCATGAAGTGAAGGAGATTACTGTCAGTCACTTCACAAGCTTGAGCCATATTTTTAAAGATTCAAAACTGCTTATTTACTTTTTGCTCTTAGTTTCCCACCACGAGTGGGAGCTTGAGCTTCCTAGCTGCCTTTTCTTAAGTCCTTATCCTGAGCTCGAGCAATCCCTGTAATTAAATCCCTTCCCAAAACTGCGGCTGGCTCAATATGCAACTAAATGGCCTAGACATGATGTAACCGCACTAGTGAAAGGTCAAGCTTGAGCTGTTCAAGCTGTCTAATAATTTAAAGTGATACACACACTATTTCAGTATAAGTGGTTTTACAGATTTATTGAAAGTTATTTAACTGCACTACTTCATGTACATAATTTAGTTAATTAGTAGAAATTGTTTTCTTTTTTTGGTATGAAATATTAGTAGACTACATAAAGTAATTACTATTTACTGATGTTTATTGGAAATGAACAGTGAAATAATTAGATTTATTTTTATTGTTCATCTTAGTCACTGTAAATTAGAGCTTGTAAATACAAATGTAAGTGGTTATATCTTTTTTTATATGGAGCTTGTATATAGCAACCAGAGGTGGAAAGGCTGCCAAAAAAACACCCAATACTTCAAACAAGACCTTAACAATTTTATTTAGCATGCTTTCGTCCTGTGTCAGTAAGGACTTCTTCAGAATAAAATGGTACACTCATTGCACTTCTTAAAAACCATAAAGTAAGTCTCATCGTCCACCAATTGACTCAATTGGGCAATTAACATAAACAATTATTACAGGATAAACAAAAATGAAAGATAATAACAAAGAAATACTAAAGACTAAACATAAATATAAAAGGTGAAATAAATTCCCTCACTGGAATTAAAAATACCTAATAGAAATATATAAATATTTTAGAACCCTAATGAAACAGGTAAACATGGACAAAAATGAACCTATGCTTTAACCATAACTCCCCTTACTATAAGCCTATAATCTCCCACTACTATAGATCTAATACATATTGATAGCCCTATGCTTCAGAAGGGGCATTATATTAACACTATCATTAAGACCAGGGGAAGCAGTGGCATTCAATCTAAGTTGCCAATAAAATTCTCTCATGACCAACAAATTCTCCCACTTCCCATGAGATGAATCCTTCTGCACCCTGTCAATAATGCCAAATAAAAATCTGATGGAATTATAACAAACCGTGGTATGTTTAAATCAAGGATTGGTAGAATGGCTGTGTTTAACAGCATATAAATGTCCATATATACATCGCCGTAAAACCCTTTCCATCTTACCAATATAAAAAATTTGGCAACCCTGGCAAACAGCAATGTAAACACACCCTGAATTCTCACAGTTCCCTGTCTTTAGTGTAATCATTTGGGAAGGTTACCTACCATGACCTCCCGGCCTATTAAAACACAAGAACAGTAACTACAACTATGATGTAAATGTATGAAAAATTTCAGGTCATGTATTTGGCACCTGAAATTGTTCAAGGCATACCAACTTAATGGTATTTCTCCAAGGAGTAAAAAACAACTCCCATTAAAATAGAAAACATTCTTGGTTATAACTTGTTCTGCCAAACAGAGGAGAAAGGTGTTAAAACCCGGGTTGTATAAAGGAATTTCCCAAAACTAGTATTCCAAGGCAGTAAGACCTGCCCAGTGAGGAATACCTGTGTATAACAATGTAACATCAAAGGTGCACATGATCCCCCCAGGATCCAATTGTGTATCAGACACAATATTGAGAAATTCTGTAGTGTACTGTATACAAGCCCTAACACCTTTTAACAATGGCTTAAAAAAAAAGACCACCCAGTCTAACAATCCAGGCATTTTCTTTTTTATTAAAATATTGTGTCAACCAGCTTTAAAGTTCCTGATGCTACATACCTTATCTATAACAGTAAACTTATATTGGGCAGCCGGATGTTTGACAGTATGTTTGTATAATGCATCGGTACAGCATTTAGTTCTAAAATTACTAAGGTGTTCAGATATGCATAATCTAATAGGTCTTGAAGTCTGACCAATATAGAAAGCTGAACATGTACATACAGTTAAATACACCACCCAATCTGTACTGCAATTTACAAATATGTTTATATTGAATATACGGGGTGTGTTTTTAGTAATGAATTCATTTGTTTTATACATGTGCCTACAATATGAACAGTGACCACAAGAAAAACATCCAACTAATTTCCCACCATCTAATGTACCCTGAGTTATGTCAGAAAAAGGCATTTTATGTTTGTAATGGTTAAAAAAGCACCTAATGTTTTACCTCTCCTGAAGGAGAAGTGACATCTAGCACCTAAAAGATCATTCAACTATTCATCAGCTCATAAAATATCCCAATGTTGTTGCAGCAGATCCATGAAACAGAAGGTGTTATGTCCATAACTAGTTGTAAATCTAATAATAGTTTTATCCATGGTTCCCTTGTTGGTATGATATCTTAACAAATCATCTCTGTATAACTTATGTACCTTACTTCTGGTCTGTAGGCTATGTGGCTTAGTGTACCCACATTCCCAAAACCTGACCATTAGTTTTTAGTTGGACTTTATAGACTTTTTTTGATTTTTTTGATGCCATATTAGTGGAACATTTTCGTGGGACTTTATTTATACCACGTATGGAAGATTACCAAGTATTTTCATATAAAGTGGAGGTTTTGGATTCCTTAATGATTTATTTTTTACACTTATGAGCAGAATGTAACTGTCATGTTCTGTTCTATTATGGACAGATTAATCAGAGTCTGTATTACATTCATGTAATAGGAACAGTCGTTTTTCTATTACTATGCACCTTTACCAGTGATTTGTGATTTGAACAATATAAGTATGTCTTTGGTGTTTTTTTCCTAAATAAGGAACAGTTGTTTTTCTGTTAACATGCATTATTATCAGTGGTCTGTGATCTAAACAGTTTAAACATATTTTTGGTGTTCTTTGTTAAATGTCATTCTATATGACTATACATTAATATTGCCTGAATGTTTCTCTTTGTGGATGGTCTCTATATGAAAATGTTATTGTAATTTAATTCTTTATTATTTAGTTTAGTTTTCATTAACCATTGATCTGTCCAACCTCGCTATAACTATACATCCTTAAATAGTTCTATTTTGTAGGTGTTCCCTTGAAGAGAATACTTTTTATTACAAATATTCTGCCATAGGATTAATCTTTTTTGTTCCCATCTGGTTTGAATCAAAATTAAGGGAAAGTTTAAATTATTGACATTTTCTAAGAGTGTTTTATTACATTTTGGAAATGGATTTAATGACTATTTTGGAGGGACTATCAGCCGACAAGGATGATATTCAAGTTTTTGGAGTAGACTCTAGCATAGGTGCTATATCAAACAAGGAATCTCAGTTAGAGAATCAATGCACCCAAGCATTTGATAAACTTTTTAAATGCATGAAAATTCTCATGTCCTGTGTTTGGCACCTGAAATTGTCAAGGCATACCAACTTAAGGGTATTTCCCCAAGGGGCTTGCGAATTCATATTAAACCATTGGTGGGTCAGGCTGATAATATTTTATTAGCTGGCAGGTCTGAAATACAGCAGCCCACTTCTATGCAATTGGTAAAAGTATTACATGCACTTTATGAAAGTAAAATAGAAAACTGTGTTTCAGAGGTAAGTGAGATGTGTGTACAGGCAAGGCAGTTTGAGGGCCAACATATATATAAATCTTGATTTCAAAAGTTGTGCTGATTTGTTAGAGTTTGAAAAGGAACTCAAGGAAAGTAAGTTGCATAAATTCAACAGAGATGTCAAGGTCTACAGTCAAGGAAAACCATTTGAACATGCTAAAAGTGTTACATTTTCTAAACAAGAAACCCATAATATTGGTCAAAAAAGAAAAAAGGAAAAAATCTATTCTAAAGAAATCAGTCAGCGATACTTCTGGGAAGGATTCTTCCTCATTCACAGATACTGAAACTGAATCTTAACAAGTGTCACCAGCTTTTAAAAAATGCTGTTCTTTTAAACCTTTGGGCCCAGACAAGAACATTAGCTCTGTCCCGTTAATAAGTAGAAGGAGGGGAAGAAGAATACACAAGTCAAGATGTAACCTTACAAATACTACTACATCTTATGAAACCCAAGAAGTTAACTTAAACAATGTACATAATATTTTATCTGTTATTTTGTCAGATATTGAAACCCAGGTATTAAAAAAGGTCTTAATTTTATTCCTGGCTATGTGGTGTCTGAGGATACTTTTGTGGATGATTTGACCTTTTTTTGCAGATTGTTAAATCTTAGATTGTATTTTGACAATAATGACAGCCATAAACCAACTTATTTGTCTCAACAAACCTTTAGATTTCAAAGATCTACATTTGTCCCCATCATGGACTGGTCTATGTATTTGGCTGAAGCAGACAGACAGCTGAAAGATGGTCAGTTTTACACAGCCATGTCCATTGACCCAACATCTAGATTTTAAGTGTGAAATTGATGAATTTTTGCAGTTGGCGGTTAGTGAAGGTATTATAGTGACAAAACTACATTACCACAATATCTGTACTTACTTCTCAAAATTCACAACAATACCACGCAACCACCATGCAGACCTATTGTTTCTGGTAATGGTTCTCTCAGAACCATTAATGGTTTTTCTGACAACAATATTTTAAGCCATTGTTTTCCACCTGATTTAAATGAACATTTATGAATTTGTTAACTGATTGGTTGATTTGTAATTGCTGACTTTAATTATTCTTATATATATATATATATATATATATATATATATATATATATATTAAAGTTGTTTTGCAGTTTGTGTTATGCATTGGCCACTGTTCATTTTGTAGGCACATGTATAAAACTAATGAATTCACTACTAAAAATACACCCCTTATATTCAATATAAACATATTTGTAAATTGCAGTACAGATTAGGTGGTGTATTTAGTTATATGTACGTGTTCAGCTTTCTGTATAGGTCAGACTTCAAGACCTATTAGATTATGCATATCTGAACACCTTAGTAACATTAGAACTAAATGCTGTACCGATGCATTATACAAACATACTGTCAAACATCCGGCTGCACAAATTAAGTTTACTGTCATAGATAAAGTATGTGGGAACAGGAACTTTAAAGCTGGTTGGCACAATATTTTAAATAAAAAGAAAAAGCCTGGATTGTTAGACTGGGTGGTCTTTTTCCACCTGGTTTAAATGAACATTTATGAATTTGTTGATTTATAATTGCTGACTTTATTTATTCCTATATATCTTGGAGTTGTTTTGCAGTTTGTGTTATACACTGATAAAGGCTTAGGGCCAAAACCAGTCTGTTGACTGCTGTTTGACTTTAATAAAGTCAAGTTGTTTCCTCTCACAGAAGTGATGGCCTATTTTGTTTTGTATTTTGCTTCTTGTTTAGGCCTTTGCACTTGCCATCCATGCAAATCATTGTTGCTGCAACATACTATATTGTAAGGCCTGCCCAATCAATTTGGCAGAAGGCATTCTGTGAGTGTGTATAAATTCACAGGGTCTGACATGCCCTATATGCAGGACCTCATAAAAGCAGTACCCAGACGAGACTTTGACAACCTCTGTTTATCGTAAATCATTTCATTCTAATACCTTACTCCATGCCTCCAGCTGTCATCCAAAACATATCATCTGAAACATTCCTAAATTCCAATTTATGAGAGTTCATAGAATCTGCTCCACAAATGAGGAACTTAAACTTCAAGAAAAGGAACTAATAGCCAGGTTTTGGGAATGTGGGTGCACTAAGCCACGTATCCTTCCGACCTGTAGTGAGGTACATAGGCTGCATAGAGGTGATTTTTTAAGATATCATACTAATAAGGGAACCATTGATAAAACCATTAGATTTATAACTAGTTATGGATGTAACACCTTCTGTTTCATGGATCTGGTGCAACAACATTGGGATATTTTATTAGCTGATGAACAGTTGAATGATCTTTTGGGTGCTAGATGTTGCTTCTCCTTCAGGAGAGGTAAAACATTAGGTGTTTTTTTTCAACCATTACAAACATAAAATGCCTTTCTCTATCATTTCTCAGGGTACATTAGATTGTGTAAAATTAGTTGAATGTTTTCCTTGTAGCTATTGTTCATTTTGTAGGCACATGTATAAAACTAATGAATTCACTACTAAAAATACACCCCTTATATTCAATATAAACATATTTGTAAATTGCAGTACAGATTAGGTGGTGTATTTAGTTATATGTACGTGTTCAGCTTTCTGTATAGGTCAGACTTCAAGACCTATTAGATTATGCATATCTGAACACCTTAGTAACATTAGAACTAAATGCTGTACCGATGCATTATACAAACATACTGTCAAACATCCGGCTGCACAAATTAAGTTTACTGTCATAGATAAAGTATGTGGGAACAGGAACTTTAAAGCTGGTTGGCACAATATTTTAAATAAAAAAGAAAAAGCCTGGATTGTTAGACTGGGTGGTCTTTTTCCACCTGGTTTAAATGAACATTTATGAATTTGTTGATTTATAATTGCTGACTTTATTTATTCCTATATATCTTGGAGTTGTTTTGCAGTTTGTGTTATACACTGATAAAGGCTTAGGGCCAAAACCAGTCTGTTGACTGCTGTTTGACTTTAATAAAGTCAAGTTGTTTCCTCTCACAGAAGTGATGGCCTATTTTGTTTTGTATTTTGCTTCTTGTTTAGGCCTTTGCACTTGCCATCCATGCAAATCATTGTTGCTGCAACATACTATATTGTAAGGCCTGCCCAATCAATTTGGCAGAAGGCATTCTGTGAGTGTGTATAAATTCACAGGGTCTGACATGCCCTATATGCAGGACCTCATAAAAGCAGTATTCCCCAAAGCTGATACGGCTCCCCAGTCTTTTTGCACCTCACTAATCCTTTAGTTGCAGTGACAGCTATGATTGTCCAAATCACTCATTTAAGCTTTGATCCACAGATTCTCATTTATTGACCACATCAGCATGTACAAGTTCTCCATATCTTTGTTTCCTGCTCTTGTGGCTTAAACTAATTTGAATAAATCATCAGTGTGCTGTCTGATTGATGATTTCATTTTCTTCTGGTTTACCCTGTACTGAATTTGGATGGCATAATTTCCTGCTATCAGAGAAAATCACAGTGGATAGTACTGATGCCTCATGACTCAAGTATACATTTGGTCCTGATCTTCATTTACTGTCTTTGCTGCATTCATGTTTTCTTCTGCCCATTTGTATTTCTTCTGAATAATCTGGTTTCCTCCAGTTTCACAGAAACATTCTTTTTATTTGGTTGGTTGGTTGGTTGGTTGACCTTTCTAAGTCCTCTGTGCATATCAGCCTGTGGTTTTGTTTATGCTCTTGCTGTCGGGGTCATTGCTAGAAAGAGTCAACAAGATCAGTCAACTTACCCAGGTAACTGACAATTGACTTTAAAAACCTCTAAACAAAAAATAAAGTGTATTAAAACTGTAATCTACAGACGTATTCCCCCTTACCATTCAGTGGTAAATGTTTTAGTAGTTAAACACTAAAGTATTGAAGGATAAAAACAATTGTGCATAATATTAGTAAGGATTTTCATAACAGCAGTGGTTGTTTGTTCTCTTATTTGCATGTTTGAAAGCAAACACATACAGTATTCAAGTTCATTGTCTTCAAAGGACTTCTTAACTGAAAATGAAACACTTGCCTTGAGGTTTTGCGACCTTGGATAACGTTATATTGAGTAAGAGAGATACAAAGGGAAAGCCTCATGAATGAAGAGTGTGGGGATTTACCCAGCTTTGAAAAAAAAACACTCCATCCATGAAACTGACACGAATTATACTAAGACACCCACATGCAACATACAATTAAATTGTGAGAAAGACAGAAAGAATATGCAACTAGTGCATACAAGCAAATCATTCTAAATATGGTAAATGAAGTAAAAAGCCACAGTGTCCCACAGTTCTTTTGTTGCAAAAAAATAAGCCCACATAGTATGGTGCTGAAATGTATAAACAATGATTCTTAAGGAGTTTAATAAAGTAAGAAACCAAATGATTGCCAAAACATCCATATTTGAAGGCAAGATGATTATCAAAGCCAAGGACACTTTGAATCAAAAACTTCAAATATACAAGATACTTTAATGAAAGCAACGGTAAGCACTTGCATCCATACAGGACTTATGGAACAAAGCCAGTGGAAAGGCTCAGGTTGAATACTTGTAGGAGCAGGTCCACCAGCAGTTATTTAGTGCAGCTCAGCAGGCAGTCGGGTATGTTATCAGGTCACACGGAGGATGCATGTTTGTATTGGAAAGTAGTTTTAACAAGTGTTCTTTTGTGGTGTTGGGGAAGGGTAGATGTTTACGTATTTGTGGGTTTGGTATAGATGTCTCTGGGGTGCAATTAGCACTGAATTTGTTTGCGAGGCCATGCAATATAAATTGGATCTGAGTAGGTAGTGCAATTATGAATGAGTTCAGAGCACTGTTGGGTGTTATTCTGTATCCTCCTTGACATAGATAATGAAGGATTATAAATTCACAGCTATTCCAAGGCCTGTTTGCTACAAAGAAGCGTGCTACAGTTTAAATAAAGATTTATCTTTTTTTCCAAAACAAAAGCACCTTAACAGTCCATGAAGACAGGGTATAAACTGTAGCAACTGTTTGCTACATTTGTAGCAAGCAGTTTGCTACAGTATAAAAGGAGGTTTCTTTCTTTGTTTTTTAATAAAATGTGGTAGGAGGAGGGAGGGTTGGGGCAGGGCACAGAAACAAGACCTGAATGGCTGGGGCAGGAGGGGGTGTGTGTCTTGCATCTGGCCACCTGGTCGGTGTGTCAACAAAAGAGATGGAAGGAATGGCATTTTATTTTTTGGCTCTTCTCTTCAATATAACAGCTTGTTAGTGGAGGGGTGCAACTAACTGTAAAAATAAAAAAAAAAAAGCCTCTGAACTTGAAGAGCTGAGGGGGTGTGGTGCTTGCTTTTGATATTGTCTCATGACACAGGTGGAGCCATCTACACCTCTGGAAACACTGTCTATATGTACAAAGTGTTATGAGGCTGGAAACCAAGGGAAGAAAATGTATCTGACCCCCCATTTAGTCCAAGAATGTAGAAATTTGGAGAAACAAGACTTTTCTTTATGTTATAAGACTTATCTGTTCAATTGTAGTATAACAGTTTACTAAAGGAGGTGGGTTACTAAGGTAAGAGTTGCTTCCAGTAACTTAATTCAGTCCTAAGTAACAAGGTACTGCCTTTAGCACAGCGTGTATATGGGTACAGCTCTGGCAGGGCTTACTATGAGTACAAACTTCAATTAGAGTGCTTGATTCTACTGAATGCATGTTTGTGCAGTGCAGTGCAATATAGCTTATCTATGGATTTAAGCATATCAATGAAAAAACAGCCTTTAAATAGCTTTTAGCTCCAGCCAATAATGTTAGCTTCCAGTAATAACAGCTGCTTATCCCGTCTCACAAAATAGTCACAATAGCTCATACTGCATACACACTAGGCTAAAGCTTTGCTATTCCAGTAACTAAGTTATAAATAGCAGAAATGGAGGGGAACAGCTGATTAAGCACTGGGAAGCAACAGTAATTAATAAATTCAGTCAGGTAATTACACAATAAGAAACTTCAATTATCAGCAAAGAAAATGAAACAGAAAAAAAATTATTTTAAGGCTACTACAGATGACAGAAATAGTTTAAATGGACTTGCATTTTAGTGAGCTCAGCTCAAGCTGCCTGAGGGTTTGGGCACGTAGAAGGTACCCTAAAGCTTTGGAAGCTGCCCAGCTGTTATACCCTTGGCAGGATATAACCCATATAGCTAAGGTCACTGCAACAGTGATCATGTGAACTTCTTGTGTTATGGTAAGTTTACTTACAGAGCTGTACTTCCTTTACCAAGAGCTGATCAATCTCCTTGCCATCAATCGAAACCATAGCATGGGTTCTCTCCGTCCCAGCCATCCCCTACTATAGCTGCTGACTGACTCTTAAACTATGATTCCCCAACTAGGAGGTCAGCAGTCCTGTAATATTATAAGCAAGCTACAAAATGTTGCCCAAGAGGTACTGGCTCAAGTTAAAGTGCTACACATTGTCATTATGAAGCAATGCTTTCTTACTGACTGTTGAACACATGAGCAATTCAAAAACTTCGAGAACACATTTTTTTAAATGATGTATACATAAATGTATAGAAACCACCATACAAACAGTTTTAAACATTATAAATGAAAACCTTAATATTTTTTTAATAAATATGTGAAAAAGCAACCCTTAAAAGTTGTCTTTTCTACTAGCATTCACTACACACACACTTTAAAATAAAAAAGTTAGCACAGTGGCACACAAAGTCGTTTGCGTCAAACCACTACCATATATTCACATTGTGATGAAAGCAATGTTACAATTTTGATGTTTTGCTTTTAAAAATTAACCCAGTTTATAAATGTAATGTAACCAATCCTCTCCCCACCGACCCCACTCCCAGACTTTAAAACCCGTATTGGTAGCCTTAAAGCTTTAAGAGCTGTTTAATGTTGATTCATAATTGTTGCTATTGTAGTCTTCTGGCAATCTGGCAAAGAGGACTACGGTTTTGAGCTACAAATGAGCTTTATCATGTAGTTCTGGGTTTAATTTGCTCTGCCTCTATTTACCTACAATGTGATTCTCAGCAAACTAATTAACCAGCCCCTGCACCCAGGTCACCACTTTCAAAAATAAAATATACATAATGGGTTTACTCAGTTAACAGGTAAAGACGAAATAATTTCCATCCCTTACATTTCTGAAATTTAATGCTACAAAAAACAGATGAAATACAATGAATTACCATCACTTGTACACATTGCGTTACAAAATCAGTTCTTACTTTACTGCATATAGCATAAGGTTGAAAAGCATAATTATCAATAGATTTAACTACTACCAATGTAATATGGCCCACATGATCAGCAAATGATATGTTTTTTTCTGGCCCTATAATTTAAGAAAAAATATAATACTAAACCCACAATCAACTGTAATATTCTTTGCATTCTCTTCAATAATTTAGCCAGCTGCTTACACACCAACAGTAAAAGTTCATCTTTAAATAGTTTAGGCAGGAAATGCAATTATGTACAAGTATAAAGTACATTTATTCATGCCTGTCAGCAAACTCTGTTTCTTCCTTTAAAAAACCAAAGTAGATGAGTCTGTGTGCAAAATGTCCAAAAGAGTTTTATATTTGTCAGAATGAGGAACTAGTGACTGAAGTTGTTGAAATACAATTTATATGAGAGTTTCTTCCCCCATTCAAATTTCTTCACCACTTTGCACTCTTTGTGATGAGCATTCCCTTGGCAACAGTATTGTTTACTGCCTATGTTACAAAACTGAATTCATATTATAGCACCCAAGTTTAAACTATTCCTTTAATTCTTTAAATTTAATTTCTCAAACAAGAGAGCTGAGTAGAACAGTTATGTACAGCTGAGTAGTACTTTCAGTATGTTATTAAATACATCCCTTGGATGACAGGCATCTGCCTTGATGAGTGTGCTTTGACTAGAGGGTCTCTCTGATCTTATCTGTACTTCAGCCACTAGCTACTTCTTCATGACTTAGTGCAGCTAATAACACAACTAGAGTATTCACAAGCAGTACTACTCCCATCACAAGAAGTCACTTTCTTTAGGTGTTGCAAAGCACAGCATGAAGCAAATTTACCAAAAACAGAAGCACCCCAAAAGAAGGCCAGAAGGCAGGTTCATTATGAACTACTTGTATTATATATAATACCATGAGCAAACAGGATCCATCCATCCATCCACAACTCTTTTTCCCATTTTTTGAACATGGGGTCAGGTTGTCACTTCAATAGTGACAATCGTGTAGAGCCAAGGTTTACACTGCCGGGTGGCTAACCCTGCCATGGTAATTCATCCATACCACACTCGCACATACACACACACCTATGTCCAGTTTAGAGTTTCCAATCCACCTACTGCATGTCTTTGGAATGTGGAAGGAAACCCGTGTGAATACAGGGAGGACATGTAGACTCCGCACATACAGCATATACATACCTTAGTGCTTCGAATCATATAGATCCTTTCAAGAGGCTTAAAGTTAAACATTTACTCCAGTCATTTAATACTCTTTTCTGATGCAATTAATACCAGCTAAGTGTTTGATTAGTTAATTAAAGAACCAGCATTTAAATAAACATTACTATGTAATATTCTGAAACTTGCACACTTATAACTAATACATATAAGTGTCTTGTTAACATTAAGATCCTATGTAAACATAAGCAAAAAGTACAATACTAATTGTTTTACAATAACTTAAATCTAACATTGCAATTTATAGACTGAAAATGGAAACAATCCGTAGTGCTATATTTCCATTGTATAGTAAATACATATATAATATTAGAAAAAATGTAAGTGATTGTGCAAGTGTGTGGTATGGATGAACTACCGAGGCAGGGCTAGCCACCTGGTGGTGTAAAACTTGGTTCTAGATGATTGTCACTGCTGAAGTGACACACAAATCCCATGTGCAAAAATAAGAAAAGGGGTTGTGGATGGATGGATCTGTCACAGTTCCAGTCTACAAACATAAGTATTAATTTTGGTGTCATAGCTATATCATAGTTCCTAGTATATCATGCAAATGTTACTATAATGTAGAGACAAATACAAACCTTGTCAGAGCTCATTTTGTTTTGGGGGAAAATGGGAAAATGACCTACTGAATACAGTTAAGTATATTGTCACTACATGCCTTTCTCCAAAGCTAAAGTGCTATAAAACCTATATCATAATAAATGTTTTTGTGCAAGACGTTAATGACTTACAATGGAGTTAGACACTCCACATGTATCTCCAGAAGAACCAGTAACATTTGTGCTGTTGTCTTCATAGAAGAACTAGTAACTAGCAATCTAAGGTCTAAGCATAAAAATATGGATAATGATGCTATTAAAAGAAGCACGTTCCCCTACATCTGCCAAGTGGATGTGAAAGCAGTATTTGTAGCTTAGAAAATAGGTAAGAAGGAGGTCCAACTGCATGTGTTTAACATTGTTGTCGTAGCCTGACAAGCACAAAGGGTAAGTGTAGAAGAAGGCCGAATGATTAACAATTCTGACAAACGGTAATTAAAATATAATACTTGAAACATATGATGGCACAACAGCTAGGATAGCATCCTTATCTCACATTTAAAGTGTGACTTAAAGTTTATTCTTCCTAGACTTCACATGGTTCTTACAGACTTTTGGAATTTATCAGGAAATTGCATTTGATAGATTTTTTTTTATACATGTAAGTCTGGAGATATTCCTGATAATGTGTTTGGTAGTGAAAGCAATGTTTTTTTATACTTGTGAAGATTTAACTTTGGAAAATGATAATTTAAATGATCATGTTCACAAGTTTCAAGTGATTTTTACCACAATTTAAGAATGAAGCCATATATATCTTTTAAGTATGTTAAAACTGAAATTAATTTTTTTTTTAACTAATTTTCTTAGAGTTAACAGGTTTATAATTTAACAGAGAGGGTAGTGGGCTTTAAAAGATTTGGCTGAGAACAAATCTATGATATTTAAGAAACTTTTTAGGGCAATAATATAGTTATACAAACTAGTGAACAATATTTTAAAATGTGTAATGACCTTTTTTCTGATGAGTCTACATATTTTATGGTCAGTGATTTAGATTATATGCATGCTCAGTTTAGATGTGTTATTAATAGGTTTGCTGCTCTGGGCCATTGTAATCAGGAAAATGTTAATAATTTGGTAGTACAAACCAAGGATACCATTATTTTCTTGTTTACTTAAACACATAAAGATGTTTTTCCACCCCTTGGTAGGCCTGCTCTTAATAGCTGGGGAAGGGGTTGGAACAAGTAGGCAAAGGATTCACAATGTACTGTGTCCTTGTGTATATAATCTCAGATTTTATATACATGATTCTAGTATGCAATCTGATAATTTGATTCAATTTCAGTGGGCTGAGGATATTTTTTTGTAAACACTGACACTGTTAGTTTGAATGCTAGTATGCCTCATTCTGTTGGTTTGGAAGCTATTCTTTCTTTTTAGGTGATACTCACAGAACATTGCAGTTGACAGAAATTTTTTAATTTTTTTTTAGATTTGGTAATTGTTTAAGCAGATAACATTTTTAATGAGTTTATTTGAGTTAAAATATGTTTATATCATAACATTTTTGATACATTTGTTGTTGGTTATTGTCATTTTATTGATGATGTGTTGTTAATTAGAGGGTGGGGTGAAGGGGGCACCCATGACATTTGTGCATTTAAGTAATTTTTAAGTTATATATGCATTATTAGGTTTGGCTTAAATCGTACTTGTCATTGTCATGAAGTATAGCAGTTTTGGGGGAATTTGAAACAAAAAGTTTTAGCTTTTGCATATTAATGCAAAAGCATGCTAAGATGAGCAATGCTGAAACTTAAATAATTATAATTAGCAGTATTATTTGGTGATGTTTTGTTATATGGCAATTGCAATAGGATTTGTACTTATGTTATATAGAAAGACTTACAGTAGTAATTCCTTTTTTGTATGGGGCAAGTTTCCATCCTTCTCATACTTTAAAATGACTCTGTAGATACTATTTCTAAAAGGTTATATCCTCCTCAGAAGTAAATGCAGTGTGAACTTTAAAAATAAATCCCTATGGCGGGACCCTAATATGAACAGACTATATAATAAAAGGAAAAACACTGATTGCATACAAAGCTTAATTTAATTCTCAAGATGTCAATAACACTCTTGCCAATAATGCTCTTGCTACACATAACAAGAAACCTCAGACCCTGATCAACTCAACCAAAGCCAGATATAAAGATAGTTTAGTTAGTAGCCCTTGTTCTAAGTAATGTTATTCTTGCATTAGATAAATCACTAATAAGATTAAATCTTTCAGGCCAATTTCTGTTCAAGGTGAAGTGCTGAATGCTGAAGAATTATTGGCAAATTTGCTGAATGAACACTCCTTAGCAGATGATGCTACACTATTTGACAATGTTTCTGATGTTAGAATTTTTACAGAAGACGATTGTATGTGCCCAGTTTTCAGTCTGACCTAGTGCGAGCATCTTTGATATTCCAGGCATTTTCTGGCTATATTGTACTAAATATAATTCGGCTACTATCACACAATGTTTTTAATAACTTGTATTCTGGCACTGTCCCTGCTAGTTGGAAACTTGCAGATATAATTCCAATTCAGAAAGGAGGCCCAACGGACAATATAAATAATAGACTGATCAGTCTTACTTCACTGGTGGGGAAGAGTTTTGAGAGATGTCTACTTTACATTTTTAATCAAGACTTTCAGGGGTGTTTGATGGACTTCACTCAACATGGTTTCACAAAATATGCTTGACGTTCACTAATGTAATTGAATTTTAAGACCAGTAACACTTGCCTTAGATATGACCATGTCCACACTGGTGGTTTACTTGGATTTGTGTAACGCTTTTGACAGTTTCCCTCTTTCTGCTATCATTGATGCCATGCTCAAACACAAATTTAATCAATCCATTGTTTGTTGTGTGGCTAACTGGCTTTGTGGTAGATTGCAAAGACTAAGGATAGGAAATTTCACATCTAGCTGGCTTGAAGTGAACAAAAGGATCCCCCAGGGCTCACTTCTAGGTCCAGTATTGTTTATACTGGTATTTTCATTTATTTCTAAGATATCTAGTATTTGGATGGCCAAGTATGTGGACAGTATTAAACTAGTTTGTGTTTTTACATCAACAGAGAATATTAACCACTTTAGTACTTACATGAGTTTGGTGGCTGAATGGTTAGACTTTACTGGACTAAAAATTAATAAGGATAAATTCACTACTTTGCATTTTGGGAAACCAATGGCTGAATATCAAACAAATTTAGGGCCCCAGAATTTATGGAGGTTGACAGAATATAAGGCTTTAGGTATTATTATATGCGTAATTTTAACTATGGGGCTAATGCCTTAAAATGTAAAGCTAAAGCATTAAAAAATAGGGTCTATATTATATAGTCGAAGTTTCAAAACTTTGAACCTCACATGAGCGAACTCATGAGCGAAGTTCGAAACATCGACTATATAATAAAAAATAAAAAAAAATAAAAAACTTGCCTTACTGCTCTGAGGAGGGGGGAAATCCCCCCTGCACCCCCACACCCCCCTACTTAAATATACCAACTCTGAGAAAGCACTTCAGTGCAGAAAGGGAAAATTTCCCATTCTGCACGTGAAAAGCCATTGACTTTCACCTTCGACCTTTCTGACATTCAATCATATGATATCGACCATCTACGATTCAAACATACAAACATGAACAGTCGCTCATCTAATATAGACCCAAAAAATATTGCCTTAATTTTTAAGAACTTTACAACAAGAAATAGTGACTGTATTTTGAGGTTGCTCATAACATTTTTTGGCACATTATTGAGTACAACATGCTGTTTTGCTCCTATAAGAAAGGTGATCTTCTGGTTTTAGGAGGTATTTAATGAACATTTACAAGGTGTATCATTACTTGGGTTTATATTACAAGATCGAAACTTTAGTTAATCGAATAACTAAAGATCAATCTTGTAATATCGAAAGCTAAAAACTTCAAATGGCTGATTTAATGCAGGGAATCACTTCCCTTGGCCATTATGTGGATTATGCCCTTTTCTCCAATTTGGAGTGATCTCAGAGTTAGTATATTTAGTTAGGGGGGGTGTGGGGGGCACAGCCCCCACATCGGGGGGTGTGGTGGGCAAAGCCCCCACTTGATCTGGGATTAAAAGTTTTTTTTCATGCAGCCAAGGGAAGTGTTTCCCTGTGTTAAATTGTCCATTTGAGGTTTTTAGCTTTCAATATTACAAGATCGATCTTTAGTTATTTGATTAACTAAACTTTTGATCTTGTAATATAGACCCCATTACTTGTAGAAATAAATCATATCCATCTAGACTGGAAAGTCTAGTCCTCTTTTCATTCAGTTACACATATCTTTGTTTAGCCTACAGGTGGCTCTGGAGTGAAGAATATCGATCTCTACTAAATATTGAAATGTTGAATAGAAGCATGTTAACCAGAGGTATATATTTTACTAACAAAACTGAGGAGTCAAGGACAGTCTTAAGAGTAAACTACTTAACAAAGCCATTGGTTTGACTTTTGTACAGAGTTACTTTACATATTTGGCAGTCTTCTTCTTTGCAGATATTCAAAAAACAACTTGATACCTGGTTGGGTCCCAGGATATATATATATATATATATATATATATATATATATATATATATATACATATATACATTCATTGAAGACTCTGCATTCTGAATAGCCTTTGGCCTTTATGCAGGAATTAACAAACAATTAAACAATTGAGTATTGAGGTAAAAATAGCCACTCAGAAAAAGGATAACCACAAAGCTTTCTTTAACTATGTTAGAAACTTCAGAAATGAAAACAATGCCTAGTACTGTACAGAGCTAATAGCAAAGGATATCACATACTCAAACTCAGAGGACATAGGCAATCTTTGACTGGACAAATTTAGTTCAGACTTCACTCCCTCAACCCTGCTATATTTCCAGACCACATACTTGCACCTACACTCCTCCTCAAATCACCAAAGATCAAGTTCTCAAGGCACTATCCAAGGCCAAGAACACTACTTCTGTGAGGCCAGATAAAATACTGGGCTGCCTACAGGTCAGTCTGAAACATGGCTTGTCAGACCACCTACAGATGTAATTCAGTATCAGGCTCCAAACAGGCTTCATTCCAGATGAACGGACAACAGCAACAGTCATTCCCTTGCACAAAGGTGGAGCATCTAGGCACCAGGGTAATTATAGACCAATAAGCCTGACAAGGCTTGTCTGTAAAACCTTGGAATGGATCACTATGGAATTAACAAATAAGAACACTGTTAACCTACAAAGTCTTGACCCAAACAAGTTCACACTCATCAGGGGAAGATCCTGCCTACTTAACCTTGTAGACTTCATTGAGAAGGTTACTGAAGCAATGGATGAGGACAAATTAGTGTACACTGCATATCTGAACCTCGCAAAGGCATTCAGCACCATCTCATACTCAGGTATCATAGACAAACTCTCCCAACCAAATGTAAATCCCTACATAACTCATTGGATAGCAAATATGCTAACAAAGAGAACTCAGGAAATTAGGATGGGTGTCATTACCTACTCCAAAAGACCTGTCACTAGTAGTGTACCCCAATTTTCAGTCCTTGGCTCACTCCTGTTTGTCATTTGTCTCTTGGATATCAAAGCAAATGTTATGGTTAATGGCTGACCAGGTTTGCAGATGACTGTAAACTTGTTGCCATCATAAACTCCCCAGAAGAGTCCAAAATCTTTCAGAAGAACCTTTTCCAAACAAATAGCTTGTGTCAAAACCATGGACGAAAACTAAATGGCAAGAAAAGTATAGTTGCATCCTTTAGTAAATATGACTTCCCTTGTAATCATGGCATTGACGACTGAAAAATTTATTTTAATTTGGCTGCTTCTATGCTGTGCGCATCCAAAGTCTTTTTAAGACACACAGTCTTGCTGGCTATTTACTGCTGAATCAGAGACACAGAGCTTTGCATGACTCCATCTGTAGTCTGTTTAAAGCACCAAGCCTTTCAAATTGCACACTGATAAAGAAATATATTTTGCAGCTATAAGCGCAGTTATAGATAACTTATTTTTATAACAAATGACACATACTCTTTCTGTCAGATTGTAGCATATATTTACAAAGTTTTCCTTCATTACAGATATGAATGATGACTTCTACATAATATGTCTCTCTTTCCCTCTCTCCCATAATTGAATTACTACAGTTGGTATATAGAGTGCTAGTCACGCACATACATTTTGTTATTTCCTCTTGGTATCTTTTTTGACCTTCTGTGGGAAGTCACGTAATGTCTGTTTTTAGACTTTTCTATTGTCCTGTCAGCAGTTCTTCTGATGTGAAAATGCACAAATGCATGCAATCAGAATAACAGAAGTATGAAAGGAAACATCGGTTCTGTTCCTATTGAAAAAACATCATGTATTGCTGAGTTTAGATATTTGTTCTGCAAACATGAGAAAATCATGTAATACTTGCTTTCCAATATTGCTTTGTTAGGATTTTTCTGATGCTGTGAAGAGAAGCCTGTATGTTATACATATAGTATGAATGCCCATTTTGCATTGCTAAACTCTATACATATATTCAAGCAAACATTTTATTCTATGCTTTATCTTTCAGCATATTTACAACAGAATTAATGTCAACCTTATATTCATAATCTCTAACAATTCCCTCTTTTTTAAAACATACTCAACACACTATACTGATATGTATTTTTGATCACATTATATAGAAAACACGTTAAGAAACAAAACCTTTAGTCTTCTTCTGATACAAGTCAAAATGCAATTTTACATAGTTAATACAATTATATCAAGTATTACTACCAAAACTGAATGTATTTAACAACATTTTCTTTTGCAGACCATTCTGTGAAAATATTTTATTAGTTATGAGCTGTGTCTACTTTCATTTTATTTTTTAACTTGATTAATTTATTCTTTTGCAATTACAGAATTTAATTTATGACTTAGAACTGTTCCATTAACTCTTTGCAGCTGTTGAATTAACTATAAGACAAGAACCATGTGCTACTGCAAGCATTTATACACTGCTGAAAATATACAGTTTCAATGTCATTTTAACCATAACATTTCTAAACTGCCCATACACTTTAGTTGACAGTGAAGTATACACTGCAGAATGCTATTTACATATTAGTCCATTAGCTGTATGAATACAATATTTTAATATATATTTTTTTAACTGGGATAACCAATACTGATACAGATAAAATGGTGGTCCAAAAACCAGTAATGAGACTCCAACTTAAAAACCAGTGATAATATTATAACTTGACAAATTTCTTTTGAACATATTACAGTGTACCCTGTATAGTATGTATTTATACAGACCGTTTGTTATTCATGCATTTAATCTAATAGGTATCCTGGACCCGTTTTTTTTTTTATTCATTGCTAGACATTAATTTCATTTGTACTGAATTCTTCTGCATTTGTACATACAAAGACTATAATTTGTACTGAATTCTTCTGCATAATTTATTTGAACTTTATGTATATTATAGCCCATTTGATGGCTGTACTTGATGTAACTAAGTTTTTTACTTTTAACATTTACTTGCAAACAGATTATCAGTGACATCTATGCACAACTGTGACATTTTATTACAATTACCAAATAGTGTTGCATGTGAGCATTTAACAATTATGTTTTAATAACAATAATGTTTTAGAAAAACTCAAGCCATTTGTCTGGCAATCAGTCTTGTTTTTTTATCTTATGTTATCTGCTTAATATTTCCTGTAACTATTCATCTAGTCTGGGAAGGTCTGAGTTCACATTTTATACTCTATAAGCTATAGT
Source organism: Protopterus annectens (assembly GCF_019279795.1). Lineage (NCBI taxonomy): Eukaryota > Metazoa > Chordata > Ceratodontiformes > Protopteridae > Protopterus > Protopterus annectens. The sequence goes on along the minus strand of NC_056727.1, from coordinate 453,901,050 downwards.
TAACTTTTTTTAGCATTGTTCTTTAAATTATCTGTTAATACACTTAAAGTTTGAAATTAAAATGTAGTTGTAAAACATTTAGAGATATAATAAGTATTTGTGATTTGTATAACTGTGCATTTATACTACATAAATAGACATTATTTTACAATTAGCTTACATGGATTTCAGTATTTTTTATTTATTTAACTGCCCTGCCATTAATTTTACAAAACCTGTTTGACTAATACCATCTGTGATTTTATTTCTTTTTAAAATTTAGAACATTAATGGTTTGGTGTGGTGTTACTATACAATTATAAAAAAATTGTAAAAAAACAAATAGATATTAGCGTAACTAACACGTTTATATTTGCATTATTTATATTTGCTGTTGTTTACCTGTTATTCTTGTGCATTGTAACAAATGTATTTTAGATTAAAAGAAAATACATGCATGTCAGTCTTGTGACTTTAAATCTTTATTCAAGCATGTCAGTCTTGTGACTTTAAATCTTTACTCTTATTAACTATTTTTATTTAATTTTATGCATTAGAACTGTTTCGTGTAACTATTTTTATTTAATGTTTATACACTAGAACAGTTTTGTTTACCTTTTGACTATGCTAAGAATGGTAGTCATATGCTCTACTTTACTGTAGTACTGATAAATGTCTTGCTTTAACTGAATGGAAGTTTTAAACATTTGAGAATGATTTGTCCAGATTTTACCATCCTACCATGTATGCTTAACCATTTTCAAAACACAAACATATTATAAAATATATTTCTTTTGCACAGATTAGCTGTGTATGCAGGAAGTCAGTTTCTGTTAGTTTAGCTAATTTATTTTCTTTATCCTGCAACTGCTGTTCAAGAGTTTCCCCATAGTCTGTCCGATATATCTCAGGATCCTGTAATGCTGAATCTGAAACTCCTAAGCACTTTTGAAAAAAAATATGCATAACTTGTCTAAGCTTCCTGAACTCATTGTGCCTGTCTTTTAGAAGTTTATTACATTCTTTTGTAACAGAATGTACTAGAGGTCCTGTCAGTAACTGATTTGACTGTTGTCACAATTTTGAAATATACCTTTTACATCTGGTGACAGAACATAACTGTCTAACATTTGAATATAATGTCAGCATATTAACTTTTCTTGGTTCTTTACCATTAAAATTTTTGTCTGTACAGTCTAACTTTTGAATAGTGGCATGCATTGTATTTTTATGACACTGTACACACAATAAACATTTTTTATACTACACATAATTTTGTTTCAGATACCAGTCAAATACTGCAATCCATTTGCATAATGCCTTACTATTAACTTGCCCTAATAAGGTTTTACATTTGCTAATATGCTGTATATACATTTCATTCTATTATTATTATTATTACCTTTATGGCATTCATACTGTATGTAACACAGAAAAGTTTTCTTACCAGTCAACAGAGAGGCAGATGGCCAAGATGCTTTACTGTAGATGGTTGAAAAGTTTCTGTAGTCACTTGTGAAGCTGGTACAGCAAAACTGGCAGTTTCAGTCTTACAACTTTGTATTGTATCTTTTTTGGAGAATTTATGGCACTGCTCACCTTCCTGCACTGAGTCTCACTCCTGATTTAGACGTCTAATAAACTGTATTATTGCTGCAAACTGTCAAAAACTGTTATAAACTGTAGAAATCTGAAGTACTTCACATAAACGTTAGTTACTATGCTTTTACAGGAGTGACCTTATACAAGGCATTACCCACTCAATCCCCCTGTTTCTGGATACAGCTAAGAATGCACATCAGGATCAATATTGAAAAAATTATTTTAATTTGCACTGCTTCTATGCTGTGCTGGATACAAAGTCTTTTAAAGACACACAGTCTTGCTGGCTTTTCGCTGCTGCATCAGAGACACAGAGCTTTGCATGACTCCATCTGTAGTCTGTTTAAAGCACCAAGCCTTTCAAATTGCACACTGATAAAGAAATATATTTTGCAGCTATAAGCGCAGTTATAGATCACTTATTTTTATAGCAAATGACACATACTCTTTCTGTCAGATTGTAGCATATATTTACAAAGTTTTCCTTCATTACAGATATGAATGATGACTTCTACATAATATGTCTCTCTCTCCCTCTCTCCCATAACTGAATTACTACAATTGTTATACAGAGTGCTAGCCATGCACATAGATTTTGTTATTTCCTCTTGGTATCTTTTTTGGCCTTCTGTGGGAAGTCACATAATGTCTGTTTTTAGAATCTATTGTCCTGTCAGCAGTTCTGCTGATGAGAAAATGCATAAATGCACGCAATCAGAATAACAGAAGTATGAAAGGAAACATCTGTTCTGTTCCTATTGAAAAAAACATCATGTATTGCTGAGTTTAGATATTTGTTCTGCAAACATGAGAAAATCATGTAATACTTGCTTTCCAATATTGCTTTTTAGGCTTTTTCTGATGCTGTGAAGAGAAGCCTGTCTGTTATACATATAATATGATTGCCCATTTTACATTGCTAAACTCTATACATATATTCAAGCAAACTTTTTATTCTGAGCTTTATATTTCAGCATATTTACAATAGAATTAATTTCAACCTTAGGTTCTCCGGTTCGATCCTCGGCTGGGGTGCCTTCTGTGCGGAGTCTGCATGTCCTCCCTGTGGTCGCGTGGGTTTCCTCCGGGTGCTCCGGTTTCCTCCCACATCCCAAAGACATGCTGCAGGTGGATTGGATACTCTAAATTGGCCCTAGGTGTGCGTGTGAGTGTGCCTTCTGTGGAAGGTTGGGCGCCGGGCTGGCAACTCGACACTGTAAAACTCCACTGCCATTCAATGTGCGGACAAGGTGATCCGCTGTGGCGACCCCTAACCGGGAAAAAGCCGAAAGAAGAAGAAGAAGATTCATAATCTCTAACAACAACACAACCCTGAATTGTGATCTAGTAGTCAGGGATCTGGGAACCTATGTCAGCAATGAACTGTCCTTTGATCGCCACATAAGGAAGTCCGTTTTCATCCCATAATGCATAACTAAAGGTATTGTATCCTGATCTAGGATGTATTCATTCCACAGTACTCAGCACTCATTAGACCAGTCACTGAGTGTAATGCCTCATTCAGTATGTACCTGACCAAACACTTGTCACAAATCAAAGTCAAAGAAAACTTTATTGTCATTCAGAACTACACAGCAGTGTAGCTGAATGAAAATCAATGCTTCATTCTCAGCGCAGGAAACAGTTGCACATATAGACAGAGAAAAATTAATAAAATGGATAATTAATCAAATTAACAAATGGAGAAACCACAATCCTTTCCTCACTAAAAAGAATCAAAGGCCTGAATCACAACAAACTACACAGACTGTCCCAAAGCTTTATCTATCTTCTCTTTATCGTGTGAACTATTAAAAGAGATGACCTCTGCATCATGTATAAAGTCTTGGCAGACACTGCCTTGTCAAACATATTGCACATTTGCAAGTCCAATGTTAGCAAGAAAACCCACTCAGGGGATCTCAGTATTTTTTGCAACAGAAAGAACATGTTGGAAGCTTAGGTATGTATCACAGAGAACACATTTTCATTGGAACTATCTTACATTTCATATAAAGTGAAGCATTTCTCTTACTCTGTTTAAGCATAATTTTGAAGAATGAATGGATGGGAAACTATAAATTCATTCCTTTCTTAACATCTCTGTCTCTCATGGATAGGGGTAACAAGTAAATGTCCCAACATATCCTTGTTCTGCCCACCTCTGCATTATTTGCAAGCAAAATAAAAGTTATATAAGCTACCATGATAATCTTAGGCTAGGCTTCTTAAGATGCACACCTTACCTAGCAAGTACCTATGAACCTATGAATGAATAAACCTATAAAGACATGAACTAAATGTCAGGCATTTCAATTTGAAGCTGTAAAGACAGTAAGTATGCTCTTGTCTGGGAGATAAATTTTTTATGACTTTAAGGAAGACTATTGGAAAGTATGTAGTTATGGTACGAACCAGACAAATGAGATATGAGATAAGTGATTTAAGGACTGTCAACCAAAAGATGTCAAGAAGCTCTTTTATGTTTTTGAATATGATTTCTTTTTCTGCGACAGTAAAAATTACTAGAAAGCACGAAAATGTTTGCCTGATGATAGGAATTTAAAGAATCTTGTTCCACTTTCCTGTTTTTTCACATAGAAAAAGAAAATATTTCTGATTATCTGGCCCTTAGATCTGGTGTACGACTTGTTAGATCTTTGCAAAATAGGGGTATTTACCTCAGTAGTAGTCAATATGTATTTAAGTTTGTGGTTAATGAGTTTTCTTGTATTAATGGCAAGATACTTCAAAGCTGTTAGTAATTTCAAATGAAATTCTTAAAAAATGTTTATGCTATTAGGTATTCCTGTAATCTGTTGCATATCTATATATATATATATATATATATATATATATATATATATATATATATATATATATATATATCTATCTCTCTCTCTATATATATATATATATATATATATATATATATATATATATATATATATATATATATATATATGGGTATAGATTTTTATATATATATATATATATATATATATATATATATATATATATATATGGGTCTACTTCATATGGTTGGCAGTTCATATGGTCGACATTCATTTGGGCGACAGTTCATATGGTTGAAACTCATTTGGTCGGCAGCTCATTTGGTCGACAACCAGTACTCAAGGCACTTAACAGGGATTTTCCCCCTTCCCCAAAGTTGTGTGACCCTGGAGTTGATATATATAGATAGGGGGTGTGGGGGGACAGACCCCCACATTGGGGGGTGTGGGGGGCAAAGCCCCCCACTAATATTCATTTAAAAGTCCTTTAAAACATGAAAATACAAAAAAAAACTCAACATTTTTAACTGATATAGGTGGGGGGCTTTGCCCCCCACACCCCCCATTGTGGGGGGCTGTGCCCCCACACACCCTTAACTATATATATCAACTCCAGGGTCACACAACTTTGGGGAGGGGGGCAAATCCCTAAGTGCCTTGAGTACTGGTTTTCGACCAAATGAGCCGTCGACCAAATGAATTTCGACCATATGAACTGTCAACCATATGAGTTTAGACCATATGAACTGTCGACCATATGAAGTAGATCCATGTATATATATATATATATATATATATATATATATATATATATATATATATATATATATATATATATATATATATATATATATATATATATATATATATATATATATATATATATGGATCTACTTCATAAACTCAAACTCAAAAAGCCAAAACGTTGAACTTCTAAACAGTGAGACCATAACTTCGTAAATGCAATATATCAAAAATCCATAACATCGACATGCTAAACATCAAAACATCAAAATGTCAAAAGCACTATTACACATCAGTCTTTGAAGCACAATATCCTTACATGCATACATTCATACTGCACATCTCTATTTTTTTTTACATTTTTGCAGGGGGGCTGCCCTCCCCTGCACCTTCACACCCCCTACAAATAAAATATACCAACTCCAAGATCACACTATAGTGAGGAAAAGGTTTACATGTTACTACTTCGCATCCTGTGGGGTACATTTCTAATATAAAACCGCAGTTCATCTACCAACAAACAAGCTATATCTGTTCACATGGTCATTCTGCTCTGTAATGCAGTAAACAAACTATACTATTCCACTTATACTACATCCCCTGCATTACTTTACCTCTTTTTAGTAACATAATGCTTTAAACATCACCAATAGAATCTAAGCTTCCAAAAGAAATATCTGCCATTTTTTTTTTGTTTAACATACAATTTGCAATACAATTTCTTAAAGCTGTACTATCCCTTCAAAAATGTACACAGCTCTAGACAGGGAAAGTCAATCCCCGGGATTCATGAAGCTCGGCGCAAGGCCGGCGTAAGGCTTGCGCCGGCAGTGCATTGCATAGCCGACGCAGTAGCGCCATATGCATATTAATGAGAGTGCACCGTAACCACAGGCATGTGCGTAGTGTACGTGAGCGAGCCCAAGTAGGATGCGTCAGTAGGCGTGTTTAAGCAGGCAGGCGAAGAGCAACCTAACGTGCTGTCTGCCATAGTCCGCCCAGAATAGAAATGGCTGCAGCCATGGCCCGTGCAGAATGAAATGTCATAGAGTATGCAACAAAGTACCGTCCCAACTAAACAGAGAAGCAAATAAAACCCGCGGCCGAAATGTACCTGTCCAAGGAACAAAGGATACGCGTAATACCGTGTCCGTACAGCAATGTACTGTGAGTGTGCATAGTCAGAGAAGGTGTACAGCAGCATGTCAGCACGCCGACCGACTTAGGAGTAGCGACTAAGGTCACCAACCGTCCCACTGCGAGGGCAGTCCCTGTATTGGCATCGTGTTCGAAATAAAGCATTAAAAGCGGGAAGTGTCGCGAAGAGTGTAGGTCATAATGATTTCCGTATTTAATGTAATT